>NC_051156.1:31901380-32195601 GCF_013339745.2 Dermacentor silvarum
GGCCATTTCCTGTTTCGCTGCCTAGAACCCATCCTGACGGAGCCTGCTACTGGCGCCCTATCCATGCTGAAACCCGGCCTTGTATCAAGGGCGGTGTTGCTTGTTCCTTTCTTCGTCTCCGCACGACGGAAATGTCAGCGGGGAATCATCGCCCACAGGAATCCTTTCTCTTCTTAAACCCAACGGCCATCAGACGCATGCGCTTACCCACCCTGTGGATGCCCACTCATGTATCTAATAGGCCACGATACGGACGGCCCTTCGTCAGGTGGACATGGGATAGCAGCAATGGCGCTAGCCTTGCTGAGCAACCGTTCTTCTTTACATCAAGAATTATTCCCTAATCGGGCCATTTCCTGTTCGCGCCTAGAACCCTCCGACGGAGCCTGTACTGCGACCCTATCTTGCTGGAAAACCGTGGCCTTTTCATCAAGCGGCGGTTTGCACTGTTTCATTTCTTCGTCCTGCGCACGACGGAAATGTCAGCGGAATCATCGCACCGAATCCTTTCATCAAACCAACGGCATCGACGCATGCGTCACCCTGTGGTGCTCATATAAATAGGCCAACGATGACGACCCTCGTCAGGTGGCATGGGATAGCAGCAATGGCGCAGTCCTTGCTGAGACCGTTCTTCTTTTACATCCAGATTCTTCCACTAATCGGGCCGTTTCCTGTTCGCGCCTGGAACCCATCCGACGGAGCCTGTACTGCACCCTATCTTTCTGAAAACTTGGCCTTTGCATCAAGCGGCGGTTTGCCTTTTCTTTCTTCGCCTGCGCACGACGGAAATGTCAGCGGAATCATCGCTCCGAATCCTTTCATCAAACCAACGGCATCGACGCATGCGTCACCCACTGGTGCTCATATAAATAGGCCAACGATGACGACCCTCGTCAGTGGACATGGGATAGCAGCAATGGCCTAGTCCTTGCTGACACCGTTCGTCTTTTACATCTAGATTGTTCCACTAATCGGGCCGTTTCCTGTTCGCGCCTGGAACCCATCCGACGGAGCCTGTACTGCGCCCTACCTTGCTGAAAACCCTGGCCTTTGTATCAAGCGGCGGTTTGCTGTTTCCTTCTTCGTCTGCGCACGACGGAAATGTCAGCGGAATCATCGCACCGAATCCTTTCATCAAACCAACGGCATCGACGCATGCGTCACCCACTGGTGCTCATATAATAGGCCAACGATGACGACCCTCGTCAGGTGGCATGGGATAGCAGCAATGGCCTAGTCCTTGCTGACACCGTTCGTCTTTTACATCCAGATTCTTCCACTAGTCGGGCCGTTTCCTGTTCGCGCCTGGAACCCATCCGACGGAGCCTGTACTGCGCCCTACCTTGCTGAAAACCCTGGCCTTTGTATCAAGCGGCGGTTTGCTGTTTCCTTCTTCGTCTGCGCACGACGGAAATGTCAGCGGAATCATCGCACCGAATCCTTTCATCAAACCAACGGCATCGACGCATGCGTCACCACTGGTGCGCATATAAATAGGCCAACGATGACGACCCTCGTCAGGTGGCATGGGATAGCAGCAATGGCGCAGTCCTTGCTGACACCGTTCTTCTTTTACATCCAGATCCTTCCACTAATCGGGCCATTTCCTGTTCGCGCCTAGAACCCATCCGACGGAGCCTGTACTGCGCCCTACCTTGCTGAAAACCCGGCCTTTGTATCAAGCGGCGGTTTGCTGTTTCCTTCTTCGTCTCCGCACGATGGAAATGTCAGCGGAATCATCGCACCGAATCCTTTCATCAAACCAACGGCATCGACGCATGCGTCACCCTGTGGTGCTCATGTAAATAGGCCAACGATGACGACCCTCGTCAGTGGGCATGGGATAGCAGCAATGGCGCAGTCCTTGCTGAGCACCGTTCTTCTTTTACATCCAGATTCTTCCACTAATCGGGCCATTTCCTGTTCGCGCCTGGAACCCATCCGACGGAGCCTGTACTGCGCCCTACCTTGCTGAAAACCCGGCCTTTGTATCAAGCGGCGGTTTGCTGTTTCCTTCTTCGTCTCCGCACGATGGAAATGTCAGCGGAATCATCGCACCGAATCCTTTCATCAAACCAACGGCATCGACGCATGCGTCACCCTGTGGTGCGCATATAAATAGGCCAACGATGACGACCCTCGTCAGTGGGCATGGGATAGCAGCAATGGCGCAGTCCTTGCTGAGACCGTTCTTCTTTTACATCCAGATTCTTCCACTAATCGGGCCGTTTCCTGTTCGCGCCTGGAACCCATCCGACGGAGCCTGTACTGCGCTCTACCTTGCTGAAAACCCGGCCTTTGTATCAAGCGGCGGTTTGCTGTTTCCTTCTTCGTCTCCGCACGACGGAAATGTCAGCGGAATCATCGCACCGAATCCTTTCATCAAACCAACGGCATCGACGCATGCGTCACCCTGTGGTGCTCATATAAATAGGCCAACGATGACGACCCTCGTCAGTGGACATGGGATAGCAGCAATGGCCTAGTCCTTGCTGACACCGTTCGTCTTTTACATCTAGATTGTTCCACTAATCGGGCCGTTTCCTGTTCGCGCCTGGAACCCATCCGGCGGAGCCTGTACTGCGCCCTACCTTGCTGAAAACCCTGGCCTTTGTATCAAGCGGCGGTTTGCTGTTTCCTTCTTCGTCTGCGCACGACGGAAATGTCAGCGGAATCATCGCACCGAATCCTTTCATCAAACCAACGGCATCGACGCATGCGTCACCACTGGTGCTCATATAAATAGGCCAACGATGACGACCCTCGTCAGGGGGCATGGGATAGCAGCAATGGCGCAGTCCTTGCTGACACCGTTCTTCTTTTACATCCTAGATTCTTCCACTAGTCGGGCCAGTTTCCTGTTCGCGCCTGGAACCCATCCGACCGGAGCCTGTACTGCGCCCTACCTTGCTGAAAACCCGGCCTTTGTATCAAGCGGCGGTTTGCTGTTTCCTTCTTCGTCTGCGCACGACGGAAATGTCAGCGGAATCATCGCACCGAATCCTTTCATCAAACCAACGGCATCGACGCATGCGTCACCCACTGGTGCGCATATAAATAGGCCAACGATGATGACCCTCGTCAGGGGGCATGGGATAGCAGCAATGGCCTAGTCCTTGCTGACACCATTCGTCTTTTACATCTAGATTGTTCCACTAGTCGGGCCGTTTCCTGTTCGCGCCTGGAACCCATCCGACCGAGCCTGTACTGCGCCCTACCTTGCTGAAAACCCTGCCTTTGTATCAAGCGGCGGTTTGCTGTTTCCTTCTTCGTCTGCGCACGACGGAAATGTCAGCGGAATCATCGCACCGAATCCTTTCATCAAACCAACGGCATCGACGCATGCGTCACCCACTGGTGCGCATATAAATAGGCCAACGATGACGACCCTCGTCAGGGGGCATGGGATAGCAGCAATGGCGCAGTCCTTGCTGAGACCGTTCTTCTTTTACATCCAGATTCTTCCACTTATCGGCCCATTTCCTGTTCGCGCCTGGAACCTATCCGACGGAGCCTGTACTGCGCCCTACCTTGCTGAAAACCCGGCCTTTGTATCAAGCGGCGGTTTGCTGTTTCCTTCTTCGTCTCCGCACGATGGAAATGTCAGCGGAATCATCGCACCGAATCCTTTCATCAAACCAACGGCATCGACGCATGCGTCACCCCTGTGGTGCTCATATAAATAGGCCAACGATGACGACCCTCGTCAGGGGGCATGGGATAGCAGCAATGGCGCAGTCCTTGCTGAGACCGTTCTTCTTTTACATCCAGATTCTTCCACTTATCGGCCCATTTCCTGTTCGCGCCTGGAACCTATCCGACGGAGCCTGTACTGCGCTCTACCTTGCTGAAAACCCGGCCTTTGTATCAAGCGGCGGTTTGCTGTTTCCTTCTTCGTCTCCGCACGATGGAAATGTCAGCGGAATCATCGCACCGAATCCTTTCATCAAACCAACGGCATCGACGCATGCGTCACCCTGTGGTGCGCATATAAATAGGCCAACGATGACGACCCTCGTCAGGGGGCATGGGATAGCAGCAATGGCGCAGTCCTTGCTGAGACCGTTCTTCTTTTACATCCAGATTCTTCCACTTATCGGCCCATTTCCTGTTCGCGCCTGGAACCTATCCGACGGAGCCTGTACTGCGCTCTACCTTGCTGAAAACCCGGCCTTTGTATCAAGCGGCGGTTTGCTGTTTCCTTCTTCGTCTCCGCACGATGGAAATGTCAGCGGAATCATCGCACCGAATCCTTTCATCAAACCAACGGCATCGACGCATGCGTCACCCTGTGGTGCGCATATAAATAGGCCAACGATGACGACCCTCGTCAGGGGGCATGGGATAGCAGCAATGGCGCAGTCCTTGCTGAGACCGTTCTTCTTTTACATCCAGATTCTTCCACTATCGGCCCATTTCCTGTTCGCGCCTGGAACCCATCCGACGGAGCCTGTACTGCGCCCTACCTTGCTGAAAACCCGGCCTTTGTATCAAGCGGCGGTTTGCTGTTTCCTTCTTCGTCTCCGCACGACGGAAATGTCAGCGGAATCATCGCACCGAATCCTTTCATCAAACCAACGGCATCGACGCATGCGTCACCCACTGGTGCGCATATAAATAGGCCAACGATGACGACCCTCGTCAGTGGACATGGGATAGCAGCAATGGCCTAGTCCTTGCTGACACCGTTCGTCTTTTACATCTAGATTGTTCCACTAATCGGGCCGTTTCCTGTTCGCGCCTGGAACCCATCCGACGGAGCCTGTACTGCGCCCTACCTTGCTGAAAACCCTGGCCTTTGTATCAAGCGGCGGTTTGCTGTTTCCTTCTTCGTCTGCGCACGACGGAAATGTCAGCGGAATCATCGCACCGAATCCTTTCATCAAACCAACGGCATCGACGCATGCGTCACCCACTGGTGCGCATATAAATAGGCCAACGATGACGACCCTCGTCAGGGGGCATGGGATAGCAGCAATGGCCTAGTCCTTGCTGACACCATTCGTCTTTTACATCTAGATTGTTCCACTAGTCGGGCCGTTTCCTGTTCGCGCCTGGAACCCATCCGACCGAGCCTGTACTGCGCCCTACCTTGCTGAAAACCCTGCCTTTGTATCAAGCGGCGGTTTGCTGTTTCCTTCTTCGTCTGCGCACGACGGAAATGTCAGCGGAATCATCGCACCGAATCCTTTCATCAAACCAACGGCATCGACGCATGCGTCACCCACTGGTGCGCATATAAATAGGCCAACGATGATGACCCTCGTCAGGGGGCATGGGATAGCAGCAATGGCCTAGTCCTTGCTGACACCATTCGTCTTTTACATCTAGATTGTTCCACTAGTCGGGCCGTTTCCTGTTCGCGCCTGGAACCTATCCGACGGAGCCTGTACTGCGCTCTACCTTGCTGAAAACCCGGCCTTTGTATCAAGCGGCGGTTTGCTGTTTCCTTCTTCGTCTCCGCACGATGGAAATGTCAGCGGAATCATCGCACCGAATCCTTTCATCAAACCAACGGCATCGACGCATGCGTCACCCTGTGGTGCGCATATAAATAGGCCAACGATGACGACCCTCGTCAGGGGGCATGGGATAGCAGCAATGGCGCAGTCCTTGCTGAGACCGTTCTTCTTTTACATCCAGATTCTTCCACTTATCGGCCCATTTCCTGTTCGCGCCTGGAACCTATCCGACGGAGCCTGTACTGCGCCCTACCTTGCTGAAAACCCGGCCTTTGTATCAAGCGGCGGTTTGCTGTTTCCTTCTTCGTCTGCCGCACGACGGAAATGTCAGCGGAATCATCGCACCGAATCCTTTCATCAAACCAACGGCATCGACGCATGCGTCACCCTGTGGTGCGCATATAAATAGGCCAACGATGACGACCCTCGTCAGGGGGCATGGGATAGCAGCAATGGCGCAGTCCTTGCTGACACCGTTCTTCTTTTACATCCAGATTCTTCCACTTATCGGCCCATTTCCTGTTCGCGCCTGGAACCTATCCGACGGAGCCTGTACTGCGCTCTACCTTGCTGAAAACCCGGCCTTTGTATCAAGCGGCGGTTTGCTGTTTCCTTCTTCGTCTCCGCACGATGGAAATGTCAGCGGAATCATCGCACCGAATCCTTTCATCAAACCAACGGCATCGACGCATGCGTCACCCTGTGGTGCGCATATAAATAGGCCAACGATGACGACCCTCGTCAGGGGGCATGGGATAGCAGCAATGGCGCAGTCCTTGCTGAGACCGTTCTTCTTTTACATCCAGATTCTTCCACTTATCGGCCCATTTCCTGTTCGCGCCTGGAACCTATCCGACGGAGCCTGTACTGCGCCCTACCTTGCTGAAAACCCGGCCTTTGTATCAAGCGGCGGTTTGCTGTTTCCTTCTTCGTCTCCGCACGACGGAAATGTCAGCGGAATCATCGCACCGAATCCTTTCATCAAACCAACGGCATCGACGCATGCGTCACCCTGTGGTGCGCATATAAATAGGCCAACGATGACGACCCTCGTCAGGGGGCATGGGATAGCAGCAATGGCGCAGTCCTTGCTGAGACCGTTCTTCTTTTACATCCAGATTCTTCCACTTATCGGCCCATTTCCTGTTCGCGCCTGGAACCTATCCGACGGAGCCTGTACTGCGCCCTACCTTGCTGAAAACCCGGCCTTTGTATCAAGCGGCGGTTTGCTGTTTCCTTCTTCGTCTCCGCACGACGGAAATGTCAGCGGAATCATCGCACCGAATCCTTTCATCAAACCAACGGCATCGACGCATGCGTCACCCTGTGGTGCGCATATAAATAGGCCAACGATGACGACCCTCGTCAGGGGGCATGGGATAGCAGCAATGGCGCAGTCCTTGCTGAGACCGTTCTTCTTTTACATCCAGATTCTTCCACTTATCGGCCCATTTCCTGTTCGCGCCTGGAACCTATCCGACGGAGCCTGTACTGCGCCCTACCTTGCTGAAAACCCGGCCTTTGTATCAAGCGGCGGTTTGCTGTTTCCTTCTTCGTCTCCGCACGATGGAAATGTCAGCGGAATCATCGCACCGAATCCTTTCATCAAACCAACGGCATCGACGCATGCGTCACCCTGTGGTGCGCATATAAATAGGCCAACGATGACGACCCTCGTCAGGGGGCATGGGATAGCAGCAATGGCGCAGTCCTTGCTGAGACCGCTCTTCTTTTATATCCAGGTTGGTAACTCGACTTCCCTTTACTGTAAGCGCTGTAGCAATCACGCTTTGCTGCTCGTCCCATGCCCGGACATTTTGTGGTGTTTATTTACCGACTGTGTACATGTTACCAAGTTGCTTGTGATGTGCGGAGACATTGAGCTTAACCCTGGCCCTGATCCCGGTTGCAGCACTAACATGGTTCTCGAGGCCATTAGCTCTCTTGCTACTAAAATGGATGTGCGTCACGCTGAGCTAATCTCGTCTTAATGAAGTGAAAGCCAACCAAAAATTACTTGAGGTACGTGTTACAAGCATGAATGCCAGATTAGCATCCGTAGAGCAGAAAGTTGCTGCACTTGAAACTCAGCAGGAACCTGCTCATATCCGAGGCATCATTACGGAAACCCTGAAAAGTGAGAACGCATCAGTGCAATCTCGTCTGGACGATTTCGAGGACAGGTCAAGAAGAGATAACTTGATTTTTTATGGTATCGCCGATAGTACCTCTGAAACTTGGACTGTAACAGAAAAAAAAGTTGGTTCAATTCTCGTGCAATTTTTGCGCTGCAATTACCTGAAGAGCATTGAGCGTGCGCATCGCTTAGGTGCCTGTGTAAAAAACAAATGTCCACCAGTGGTAGTAAAACTGGCATCATTTAAATAAAGAAAAACATATTAACTCAAAAGAAGAAACTGAAAGGGTCTGGGGTATCCATTCAAGAAGACTTCTGTCAGGCAACCAGAATGACTAGGAATGAGGTAATTGCCTTGGGGAAGTCTTCCGAAAAATTGTATCATCTAAGGTACAACAAATTGTTCATCAACAAAACGTGCTACGTCTATTGCTCTCAAACTGATACTGTTTATGAGCGTCAGCAGAACAGTATTACTACTGCCAGCGGTAATGTAGACAACAGCACAATAAATTTCCCTGCGAATACTCGATCCCCTGTTTCGAATTAGCATTGCGCGGCCGTACTGAATAAGCATGACAACGATTACTCTGTGCTGTTCACTAACATCCGCTCCATCATTAATAAGCGCGATTCCCTGTCTGCGCTGATCGACACGTGTAATGCAGATATTGTTGTTTTAGTCGAGACCTGGCTTTCAGATAAAATTGAAAATTTTGAACTTTTCGCCTGCAGTAAGGCTTACAATATATATATAGAAATGACCGAATAGGGCGATGTGGTGGTGGGACCTTGATCGCTGTTTCACCTGATATCACCTCTTTTCATATACACGTGCCTTCGCACATTGAATTCTCGTGCTGTTGTATTCACGTAAATAATAAAGATGTGATATTTGCCGCTTGCTATCGACCACCCGATAGTACATCCACATTTTGCAGTGACTGTCTTAACCAAATCGTTGTTGAATATCTAAAAGCACCAATTGGCGGGCGGTTCTGTGTTGATTATCGGCCGCTAAACAAAGTTACCAAGAAAGATGTCTACCCACTTCCGCGTATAGATGATGCCTTAGACTGCCTTCATTCGGCTTCTTACTTTTCTTCTGTAGACGAGATCCGGCTACTGGCAAATCCCCGATGCATGCCGAGGATAAGGAAAAAACGGCGTTCGTAAAACCCGATGGACTTATTGAATTCAGCGTCATGCCGTTTGGCTTGTGCAACGCACCCTCCACCTTCGAACGATTCATGGATACTATTCTACGAGGCTTAAAGTGGGAGATATGCATATGCTACCTCGACGATGTTATTGTCTTTGGGCGCACATTTCACGAGCACAACATGCCTCTCGGCATTGTCTTCAGCTGCATACAAAAATCTTGTCTTCTGCTCAACTCTCAAAAGTGTCATTTTTGTGAGCGCCAAGCCTTGCTGTAGGGACATCTTGGGGACAAGGACAGCGTCAGGTCTGACCCTGCGAAAACAGAAGCTGTTCAAGCATTTGAACCACCTGAGTCTATAAAACAACTTCGCAGTGCTCTGCTCCTATTTTAGGTGGTTCATTCCTCGATTTGCTGACGTCGCTTAATTATCCCTTGGCAAGCCTGCACAAGAACGCCGCTTTCCAGTGGACGCCTGATTGTTCTGCTTTCTTTCGACAGCTTAAGTTTCCGGTGACGTCGCCACCGATCCTCCGACACTTCAATCCATCTGCGCCAACAGAAGTCCACACAGATGCGAGTGGTGTAGGTCTTGGTGCTGTTCTGGTTCAACGCTTGCATGACAAAGAACGTCATCGCCTACGCAGGTCGGTCATTAAGCAAACCCGAGCGTAACTACACGGTGACTGAGCAGGAATGTCTTGCTGTTATGTTTGCGGTGCAACGATTTCCGTCGTACCTGTATGGGCGTCACTTTACGATCGTCACCGATCATTATTCTTTCTACTGGCTAGTGAATCTTCGCGATCCATCTGGACGCCTGGCACGATGGGCCCTGCGTCTTCAAGAGTACAGCTTCACTGTATCCTGCAAGAGCGGCCGACGACATGCTGATGCCGATTGCCTTTCCGGGATGCCTCTTAGTACAACGGAATGCGACGCCGACTGTTTCGACGACCTCATCACATCCGATTTTCCAGATGCTACATCCTTCGCAAGAGAGCAACGTGATGATCCGATTTTAGAGACACTTTTCTCTGCCGCGATAGAGTCGACATCATGTAGTTTTTGTGATCGGGATGGACTGCTGTATAAGAATTTCTCCGCGACAGGTCCACGGTTTCTTCTGGTGGTACCAGAAGCCCTCCGCTCTTCTGTTTTCAGCGTTAGTTCACAGCTGATGTTGTTGAACAACTTCTACGTTTGTGCGCCTCCAACCTGTGACACTCAACACCTTATCATCCGCGGACCAATGCTCTGACAGAATGCACGGGCAGAACACTTGTGAACATGATTTCCATGTACATAAGCTCGGACCACAAGAACTGCGAGGAAGTGTTGCCATTCGTCACTTATGCATACAACACCGCGCAATATAAGACCAATAGATACAGTCCGTTTTTCCTCATTTACGCTCGTCCGCCGAGGTACACATTGGACACTAGCTTTCCTTTTGAAAGTCACGAGGACACTTGAATCGCGGAAACTCTCTGCCGAGCGGAGGAGGCTCGGCGCCTCGCTCGATTACGCGGCAAGTCACTTACGATCGAGGTGACCTAGTGTGGCTATGGACTTCCGTGCGTAAACTCGGTCTATGTCAAAAACTGCTCGCTGACTAGTTGGACCATTTATTGTGATCTAGCGTCTCAGCGAGGTCAATTATATAACTGCGTGCCTCACTTCAAGTGGAAGACGGTCATCCAAGACCGAAATCACGCATGTAGCCCGCCGGAAGCCGTTTGTTCAACGAAAGCCCCACTGACTTCTCGCCCGGAGAGCTTTGTCTGCGCGAGGAGCCATGTTACAGTGCGCCAAAGGTAGTGGACCAGCAGCATCAGCAGCAACAACATTAGGCGAGCAGCGAGGAAGAGGACGACGAGCAGTGCCGGCACCCACGTGCACTGCAGCCAGATATAGGCAGTTTTCTTTGACCGAAGACACGAAAAGCCTCACATTAGCAAAATCTACAGATTTTATACATCTAAATTATTCTTCGTGCCGACAGTGGTGTCCTAACCGGCAATTCGAAGTAACATTTACAAGGCTGTGTTGCCACATTCCACAACTAAATTTTTACTTGCACAGATACGGTCTGGCGGCATCCCCATTATGCTACCTCTGCAACGAACCAGAATCTATCGATCACTTTTTATTATCGTGTCGGCAGTTTTTTAATCATCGACAATGATGTTTGGAAATCCCACTTCGCAATCTAGGACTGCCATTAAGCAGTTGAGTTATACTCTCACTTCGAGCCACGGTGTTAGGCTATAGCCACGGGAATATTTGCCGAGCCATTTATAATTTTCTTTTTGACACATAAAGATTGCCTTATTAATATTTTCCCATTTTCCATGATTTATTTATCATTCAATATAATATAGATTTAGAAAATTCAAAAAGTAATGTCACAATCAAAATTATATTATTACTAATATTATTTTAAAAAATTACGTCTATCCTTTACTGTATTTAATTCATTTCTTAAATTCATATTACTATTCCTATCTAGGCAAGGCTGACTAACTTAGTATAGACTACTTAATTCTTTTATTATCGGTTCATTTACCGTCTTCAATTATTAATCTATTTTCCTTTAATTATTATTACTTATTTTTTCTAAACTTATTTATTTTAATTTACTATCATAAGACCACCCGGTTCGTGCCCTATGCGCCCCAGTGGGTTGTGCCATTGATTGAGGCATCATCATCATCATCAACTTGCCCTACGACTCTCTGAAATAAACGCCTTCGACACACCCAGTAACAATATATATATATATATATATATATATATATATGGCTCACAAGCAGCAGCAGCAGCAGGCTGCTTGTCAGCCAAGCTAGCTCGCGATGCGTCCTGTTCCAGCGGCTCTGGCGTACGATAGGACATATTGTATGCCCGCGCCAGCCACAGTAGACTGTAGAGCGTCCAATTTTCGACGACGTAGCGCAAAGCTGTGCCACGCGTGGATCGGGTGCGCGTTAAGCTTTTTAACTTTACCTAGGCCACCCTAATGCGCTCTTGTACGAGCCGATGCAGAACGCATCGAGGCTTGGCTTGTTGAATAGACACAACCATAGAGAGAACACCGGCTTAACTCGGAGAATACTTTGCACTAAAAGAAAATCGCGGGCGCGCAACGGCGTTGGCCCAACGCACGAAGCGGCTAGCAAAGTATACTGTGGATAGTAGACGTGCGGGACCTGTCCGCTTATACACGGTAACGGATACAAGCAAGGGAAGCAGACCACCCGGGCGCTGGTTCTCTACAGTCTCCAAAGTACGTCACTTCCGGTGACTGGTACTGGCGGCGTTTTTTCGGAGCGAAACTCCTTAGGCTTTCACGATGTCCGTTGGTACCGTGGTCGTCGTAGCTCCCCATCGCGCACGCAGCGCGCATACCGACCGCGCACAGGTGTTGCGCTGCGCCGGCGCCGCTCCAAAACCCCTCTCCGAGCAAGCGCACGACGTCATGCGCAGAACCGTTCGCAGAGCGCACGCAGCGCGCATACCAACCGCGCGCAGGTGTTGCGCCAGCGCCGCGCCGCTGTCGCTACACTTAGCACTGCACTGCAGTATGGAGGAGCGCGAACGCAAGCGCAAACGTCGTGACTCTGATCCCACACTTCGAGAACGAGACGCGGCAGCCCAACGGCAATGCCGCGGAGCTAAGCCCGAGCTACGAGCACGAGAAGCAGCAGTACGCCGGCAACGGCAGCAAAATCCCGAAGCGAAAGCTCGAGCAGCAGTCGTGATCGCCCAAAGAGCTTCACTCCATAATCAGCATTCACTTCGTCTATCAGCTGCCAATTCGTTTCAGTTTCGGTATAAAAACCTCTATTTTTCCGAGCGACTTCTGAAGCGCGCGCTCACATTTCAAGCGATTTTCCAGAGAGGCTGCTGTACGTCTAAATTATCTGCAACGGTGTTTTTTACGTGGTGCAGAATTTCGTTGCTGTTGTCCTTTAACGCAGATATGTCGCAGGCCGGTGCAAGGATTGCAAGGGATATACCGTGAGGTAGCACTTGAGAACATAGCCCGAAGAAAGATCATTGCTCTTGTTACTGAGACTGCTTGTGCGCGACATGACGCGATCGTCGTTTGTGACAGGTGGAAACAGCAGCGTAAGTCACGGCCACCTGAGGTAGGCGAACGCAATCAGTGGAACAAGCCCACTAGGCGTAGGATAGAAAGGCTCAACCAAATACGGTAAGGCAAGTTGTACAATGCCCGCAGAATAGCCAGCAGCGGCTGAATGGGCTAACCGAAAATTAAGCACTATGGTGATTTCATGTGGGAATGACTGCAAGATTTAGAACAAAACAGAAGTACGGCGTCTGGCAGCAGGGGAACGGGTGGCACACATTTCAGTAACAGCTCGTGTTTCACCGTCGGCGACGCAGACAACAGATAGTGCGGCGATAGTTGGAGCTTTCTTGAGTCGTGCGCGTTCAAGTTGTTGACGGATATGTTTGCTCCTATGTCTCAGCGCTGTTACAAGGCATACCGTATGCGTTCATGTTTATGAGGTTGCAATGGCCAGGCAGTGTCAGCAAAGGAATTCCGGGCAGGGTAGTCATGGCATCTCTAGTGGTTTGTTTTCCGAAGAGCGGCGGGAACAGGAGGGAGACGGCGAGCGACATGGCAGAGGGCAATAGTTTGGTCATGCAGGCAGAGATGTCGAAGTGGTGTGCGCCAGCAGGCAAGGATTGCCATGCGACTGCTTTTGTAAAGCTCGGCCAAGGCTGCGAGTTCCAAGGACTTCGGAAATGGCGGAAATGAATTTAAATGCATCCACAGCAGAAGCAGAGAAAGTTCGCCATTCTGCCGATAATGAAAACGAAGTGTACGAACTTTGGGTGAGCGGTATTCTAGTCTGTTGAATTTGCAAAGTGATCTTAGTCCAACGTCACCCAATTCTTGACGTACAAATAACGGAAATTGTTGCTTGGAAAACGTCCGAGGGCACAAACCAGCGAACGAGTTGGAGGGCCAGTTTCAGTCCTCTCCCGCACAATGCGCACAACATTGTTCCATGCACCAGGAACGGATGAAAGACGGAGGTCCTCGCAACATTAAGGACAAATGGCGCCTATTGCCTTTGTATTAGGCGCCAAGTATACTTTGTTTTGCATAGTAAGTACGAATGAATGAAATACTTTATTAGCATAATCGGTATCCGTGGGGGGTTTGTTTAGCACAGCGTTAAAAAGAGCACAGATAAAAACGAAACTACACTTTTTTTCATAGTCATTTAGTTTTGTTAAGCGCTGCTCATAGCCGCAACCATTACAGTCGAGCCCTATTTTTTGTTCACCTTAGTAGATTGCATTTGATTTCGTTTCAACACAGCAAGAAACAAAGAATGTAAACTTGATTTGTTTTAGGCACTCTTGAGGACTTGACTCTTGCTTCTTCGCAGCGTGTACTTCCTCAAGTTGAAGCTCCTCATGACATCCCGGAACGTGGAAGTGGTCCACTTCATCCCGGCGCTCACCGTGAGTAACGCAAAACACAATTTAACAGATACCCGCCGTGGTTGCTCAGTGGCTATGGTGTTGGGCTGCTCAGCACGAGGTCGCGGGACCGAATCCCGGCCACGGCGGCCGCATTTCGATGGGGGGTAAATGCGAAAACACTCGTGTACTTAGTTTAAGTGCACGTTAGGGAACCCCAGGGGGTCCAAATTTCCGGAGTCCCCCACTACGGCGTGCCTCATAATCAGATCGTGGTTTTGGCACGTAAAACCCCATTTTTTTTTAATTCAACGGATAACTAGAAAGCTCTTAATTCGTGGCGGGTTAGTTTCGCACATTTCGCCGGCGACAGTTGACTTCCGTTTGCTGTAAGAGCAGACGAAACAAAACAACGTATGCAATTAAACGTGAGTGAATTGATTATTACGCCGTACTAACGAGTGCGCATATTTTTCAGAGGTGCGGGTCTAAAGCTCCTCTCAGACTTCATTTTGCTAATGATAGGTCATGGCACCCGCCTGTTGGCCACCCAGCCACTAGCCGTATGCTAGGATATTTCCTTCGTCTTTAAAGCTGTCACTTCATCAACCACTAATTGTTCTCCCAAAATTATTGGAAGCGTCTGCTATCTGGCATCCCGCTCAAGCATCAGTAGTATTTGCCCACAAAGCCATTAAGTCATCTTCTTTCTATCTAATCATTTCTGTTAGTAGTTACATTTTGTTGTTTTACATGCCCAAACTACGATTTTATTACGATGCGTGCTGTTGTGGGGGACTCCGCTTCGTACATGACCAACCGGGTTCTTAGTTCTTAGATTAGTAAAACTAACACGATTAGTTTTGCATTTTTCTCCTATTGAAATGCGGCCACCGCGGCCGAGACAGCACCCGCGAGCTCAGCAGTGCAGCGCCATACACTGCAAACGCAAATAAGCCGAAAAGGGTATTATTCTAAGGGCTGCGACCTCCCTTGAGACTACATGCCTGAAATCCGTGCTCCCTTACAGTGGTGTAGAAATGTTCAGCGTCCTCCATCTTGCTCGCTCGCAAAATGGGGATGAAAGAAGGAGGAAGAGCCCCAATCGTTTTTAAGAGGGAGTTTACAAGAGAGAAGGTTCCCTTTAACATAAAGGGAATTCTATTTACTGTCTCATTCTATTTTATTTTATTTTACACGTGCGCTGGAAGTAAACGAGCAATGAGAGATGTATTGTTCAAGTGTGTTCTTTGCGACGAGGTTTATTGTCGTTGACAACGTTGCTGGAACGCTAGGAAGGCAGGAAGGTACAGGAAGGCACCGCAAGGGTTGTACGTAGCACGGGGCTCACTCGCGATCACGGCACGGTTCTTCGTCTTTCTCTTCAGTCGGCACATACACAGGGGCGCCTCTGCTTCGTTACAATGCCCCTGGAGCGAAGCGTAGCCATCCTGGCGACTCAGGGCGCAGAGAAGATGAGCGGGTCGTAATACGCTTTCAGGCTGTTGACATGTACTGTCTCTCACCCACGACGACGCAGGCCTGGTGACACTGTGAGCTGCTCGACGATGTAGTTGACCGGTGAAGTGGCATCGATGATATTGAACGGACCGTGATAACGCGCCAGAAGTTTGGAAGGGAGCACGGGGTCACGGGATCAAATCTCGGCCACGGCGGCCGCATTTCGATGGGGGAGAAATGCGAAATCACCCGTATTTAGATTTAGGTGCACGTCAAAGAACCTCAGGTGGTCTAAATTTCTGGAGTCCACCACTTCGGCGTGCCTCATAATCAGATCGTGGTTTTGGCACGTAAAACCCCATAATTCAATTAATTAATTAGGCCAGGAACGTGGGCTGGTATCCAAAGCCAAACAAGCGAACCAGGAGTAAAGTTGTGTGGTGGCTGATGAATACGGTCGTGTCGTGTCTTTTGACGTTATTGAGTCTCGCTAGTGAGGGAACGCGCCAGCTGACGGCAATCTTCAGCACACTTGGCGACTTCGGGAAGGGGAGTGTACTCTGCGGCGTCAGGTTGGTACGGCAGTATGGTGTCCAAAGGGCATGAAGGCTCACGGCCATACACAAGGAAAAAGGTCGAAAAGCCGGTAGTCACTTGCGTCGCGGTGTTGTATGCGAACGTAACAAAGGGGAGTACGGTGTCCCAGTCTGAGTGGTCGGATGAAACATATATCCGCAACATGTCGCCAAATGTGCGATTGAACCGTTCGGTCAGACCGTTGTTTTGGGGATGGTACGTGGTCAATTTTCGGTGAATGATCCTGCACTCAGCGAGAAGGGCTTGGATGCCCTCCGACAAGAAGACACGGCCCCAATCACTCAGTAGTTCTCGGGGAGCACCGTGGCGAAGGACAAAATTGCGAAGGATGAAAAAAAAAACCAACTTTACGGCGGTCGCTGCCGCCAGAGCTGCAGTCCAGCGTAGCGAGTAAGGTGATCTACGCCGACAGTATAAACACTGATTTCCACACTCGCTGCATAGAAGCGGGCCGTAGAGGTCAATGCCGACGCGGTCGAACGGACGCGCCGGGCATGCATCAGGTCCTGTGAAACGCTGTGTAGGTGTCTTGCCGTGTTGGCATGTAGTACAAGACTTATTGTACTTTTGAACAAAGTTGTACATGCCTCGCGAATAATAGCGCTGACGCAACCTTGTGTAAGTTTTGAGGACGCCCGCATGAGTGCTTAGGGGATCAACGTGAGAAGACGCGCAGATGTCCGAGCGCATATGATGAGGTATAGCGAGGAGCCATTTCTGACCGTTGGGCGTATAGTTGCGGCGATATAGAATGTTGTCTCGCACGGAAAAGTGGGTTGCTTGGCGACGCAGTGCTCGTGTCGACGGGACATCAGACGGAGCGGCAAGGTAGTCAAGTAACATTGCAAGTGTTGGGTCCTTGCGCTGCTCTGTGAGCATGTCAGTAATGGTCAACGGTGACAGGGTGGACGAGGAAGCTGACAAAGACGCCAAATCAGGCGTCAGGGGGGAGCGGGAGAGCGCATCAGCGTGGGAGTGCTTGCGATCGGAGCGGTACATGATGCGGATGTCGTACTCTTGCAAGGGAAGCGCCCAACGTCCCAAGCGCCCCCCCCGGTGGTGATCATCGACAAAGGGCATGGTAGTCAGTAACAACTGCGAAAGAACGGCCGTAAAGGTATGGGCAAAACTCGCTTAGTGCCCAGATGGTCGCTAGGCACTCCTTTTCTGTGACTGAGTAATTTAATTCTGCTTTCTTGAGAGTACGGCTTGTATAAGTGACGACGTATTTATCATAGCCAGCTTTCCGTTGCGCTAAGACCGCACCAAGGCCAACTCCGCTGGCGTCAGTGTGAACTTCTGTGGGAGCAGCAGGTTCGTAGTGACCCGCCGGGGTGGCTCAGTCAGCTAAGGCGTTGCGCTGCTGAGCACGATGTCGTGGGATCGAATCCCGGCCGCGGCGGCCGTATTTCGATCGAGGCGAAATGCAAAAACGCCCGTGTGCTTGAGTTGTAGTGCACGTTAAAGAACCCCGGGTGGTCAAAATTAATCCGGAGCCCTCCAATGCGGCGTGCCTCGTAATCAGAACTTGTTCTGGCACGTAAAACACCAGAAAGAAGAAGAAGAAGCAGGTTCGTAGTGGCGAAGAATCGGTGGTGAGGTCAACAAGTGGCGCAACTACTGAAATGCTGCATCACATTCCGGCGACCATGCTGCTATGCCGTTACTGGCGGAAAGTAAACTTGTGAAGGGAGGCATGATGGATGCGAAATTGCATACGAAGCGACGAAAATAGGAACATCAGCCAATAAAACTTCTGACGGTTTTGATAGACGTGGGCGTTGGGAAGCCGGCAACGGCTCGTAGTTTGTCTGGGTCGGGGAGGACGCCGTCTTTTGAGACAGCGTGACCCAAGATGGTTAGCTTGCTTGCAGCAAAACGGCACTTTTTGAGGTTGAGCTGTAGGCCGGCAGAGGCGAGACGGGTCACAATGTCATGCGACATTCGAGGTGTTTCGGAAAAACGGTTGAGAAGACGACGATGTCGTCGAGGTAACATAAACAGGTCTTCCATTTGTGACCGCGAAGGATGTTATCGATCATACGCTCAAATGTAGCAGGCGCGTTGCACAAGCCGAAGGCCATGACGTTAAACTCGTAGAGGCCATCGAATGTAACGAATGCGGTTTTCAGACGGTAAGGTAAGGCCATTGGAACTGGCCAGTACCCGAAGCGCAGATCCAAGGAAGTGAAATATTCTGCGCCTTGCAAGCAGTCGAGAGTGTCATTGATCCGAGGGGGTCAATAAACGTTTTTTTTCTCGTTATCTGTAGGCGTATGTAGTCGACGCAAAACCAAATGGAGCCATCCTTTTTTCTTACCAAAACGACAGGTGACAACCAAGGACAGGTGAAACCAAGAAGGACGGATGACTCTACGTTTGAGCATGTCAACCACTTGCTCGGTGATGACTCGGCGCTCTTCGGCGGAGAAACGGTATGGAAGCTGTCGCAAAGGGGAGTGGGTACCGGTGTCGATGGTGTGAGAAACACCGGTGGTATGGCCCAATGACGCTTGATCACAGTCGAAAGAAGAGAAAAACTTGTGAAAGAGAGCGAGAAGTTGGCGGCGATGAGATGGGGAAGCAGCATGGTCGATGGCGTTGTCAAAATCCACTGAAGGCGATGAGTCTGAGAAAGAAGCGATAGCGTCAACGTAACAACGGTGGGAGTCGGTAGGGTCATCGAGATCGTCAACGTAGTCGACCACCTGAAAGTATTGCTAAGAGGTTTGTTAGCAATGAACGCAGGCGAACGGGGAGCAGTCACAAGCGTTCGGCCAAGCACAGCAACCACGAGCTCATGCCGGTGGTGATGCCGCTGAGGCGCAGGCTACTCTTCTTCATTACAGTCACCCTCCGCACAAAAAGGCGCCATCCTGGCGGTTTAAGGCGAAGACACTACTATTGGGTCGTAGTACGGCTTAATGCGGCAGATGTGGACAAGTTCTCGGCCGCGATGGCGCAGGTCTGTCGATGGCGTGAGGGGCTTCACGAGGTAATTGACTGAGGACGTTTGCTCCAGGACGCGGTAGGACAGTGACAAGAACTTTTATTGGTCCTGAGAAACTGGCCAGGGGGAGCCGAAGGCTCCCTCAGGTCAAGTCGGTGGTTCCGCCCACGATGGCACCGGGAGGCGAAATCCCGTTGCAATGTCGTGGGCCCTCTGGACGGCCTCGAGTTGGATGTGGTGGTGGTCGCTTCTTAGGAACTCCTCCCACTGTTCCTTTGTGGCAAGTATAGAGTTTTCTATGGCTGGGCACAGTCAGAGCATGTGATCGAAAGAGCATGAGTCGGCTCCGCATTTGGGGCACGACTGCGGGAATTGCGGGTCTATCCTGCTAAGGGACCGCGGAGTGGGGTACTGCGGGTTTGTAACATTCTGAGCGTGCTAGCGTGTGGTTTATTTGTCCGATGTATTTTGCGACCAGTTTTGCGGAAAAGCCGGGTGTCGTAGCGGGTACCCGAAGCCAGCACAGAGAGCCAGGGGAAAAAGTTGGTGGAGAACGATCAGCAGGTTGACGGGATTGCTGCTGCCACTGGTCCTCGGTGGAAAAAGAGCGGGCAAGCTGGCGGCATTGCTCAGCATGTCCAGCAGCTTCGGACAGCGGAGTACTTTCGGACGCAGGTTTATATGAAAGAATTGTATTGAACGTATTAGATGGTTCTCGTCCATATAGGAGAAAGTACGGGGAAAATCCAGTAGTTGCTTGGGCCGCAGTATTGTACGCATACGTCTCGAAAGGGAGAACTTGGTCCCAATTTGAATGATCAGAGGCGTCGTACATTGATAGCATATCACCAAGAGAACGGTCGAAGCGTTCTGTCATGCCGTTAGTTTGCGGATGGTACGCTGTACTTGTGCGATGAACGATTCGGCATTCATTGAGTAGTGTCTTCAAAGCATCGATAAGAAAGGATCGGCCTCTATCGCTCAGAAGTTCGCGAGGGGCACCGTGGCGCAAAACGAAATGGCATAACAGAAACAATCCAACGTCGCGGGCGGTGGCAGTCAGCAGAGCGGCGGTTTCAGCATAACGGGTCATGTGATCCACGGCAACAATAATCCAGCGGTTTCCTGCTGGAGTGGATGGTAGCGGTCCGTATATGTCAATACCAACAAGATCAAAGGGTCGACTAGGGCAGGGCAGGGGTTGTGACGGGCAGACTTGTCCGGGAGGTAATTTTCGGCGTTGGCACTCAGTACAGGAGCGAATGAACTTTCGCACGTAGTTGTACATGCCGCGCCAATAAAATCGGGGGGCGTAGTCGCGCGTAGGTCTTGAAGAGGCCGGAATCCGCGCACTGTGGGTCTACGTGGAAAGCTTCGCAGATAAGACCACGGAGATGTCGGGTTATCGCAAGAAGGCGCTTGCGACCGTCAGAAAGGTAGTTACGTCGATAAAGAAGGTCATCGCGAATGCAGAAGTGGGTAGCCTGGCGGCGAAGAGCGCGAGATGGTGAAGAGCTGGATGGATCAGAAATGATGCTGATGAGAGCACTGATCTAGGGATCATTGCGCTGCTCAGACGGCATGTTGCGCAGTGCATGGGATGTAAGTGTCGGCTCAAGGGCCGATAGGCAAGCGCTGTCAGCTGAGACCGGTGAGCGAGAACGGGCGTCAGCGTCCGTGTGTTTGCGGCCAGAACGGTAAAGAACGCGGATGTCGTACTCCTATAGCTTAAGTCGGCCAGATGGGTCCTTGAGGGTGGACAGCCAATAAAAGGCGTGGTGGTCAGTGATGACGTCGAAAGTGTGACCATACAAATAAGGCGTAAGTTTCAAAGGACCCAAATAATGGCTAAACACTCTTTCTCTGTAACCGAGTAATCAGCCTCGGCTTTTCTCAGAGTTCGGCTCGCGTAGGCGCCGACATATTCATGAAACCCCACCTTCCGCTGCGCGAGTACAGCGCCGAGTCCGACGCCGAGTCCGACGCCGCTGACATCGGTGCGGACTTTGGTGGGGGCGGAAGGGTCGAAGTTGTCGAGGATAGGTGGCGAGGTTAGCAGGCGGCTTATTTTCGTGAAGGCGTCATCGCAGGCGGGCGACCATGCTGAAAGTTCTTTGTCGCCGCTTAGAAGGTCTGTCAGGGGTGCACTTATGGATGCGAAATTTTGAATGAAACGTTGGAAATACGAGCATAAACCAATGAAACTTTGAAGCTCCTTCAAGTTCTCGGTTTTTGGAAGTCAGCTACTGCGCGGAGCTTGGCTGGATCCGGAAGGATGCCGTCTCGCGAGACAACATGGCCAAGAATTGTGAGCTTTGGGGCGCCAAAATGACGTTTTTTTTTTAAGTTGAGTTGAAGTCCCGCGTCAGTGAGGCATTTCAGAACGTGCTCGAGACGGCTGAGATGTGTATGGAAATCAGCGGAAAGGACAACGACGTCATCCAGGTAGCAGAGACATGTGTTCCATTTGAGGCCGCGTAAAATATTATCCATCATCCTCTCAAAAGTGGCTGGAACATTACACAGGCCGCAAGGCATCACGGTAAATTCGTATAATCCGTCAGGTATCACAAATGCTGTTTTATTTCGATCAGATGGTGCCATAGGAACTTGCCAGTATCCGGCACGTAAATCCAGCGATGAAAAGAACTCCGCTCCCTGAAAACAGTCGAGGGCGTCGTCGATGCGCGGTAACGGGTAAACGTCCTTGCGCGTTATCTTGTTCAGACGTTGGTAGTTGACGCAGAACCGAATAGAGCCATCCTTTTTCTTAACAAGAACGACCGGTGACGCCCAGGGACTGTTTGAAGGCTGTACAACGCCGCGCTTGATCATATCATCAACCTGGTCGTCAATTGCACGGCGCTCCAAGGCGGATACCCGATAAGGGCGTTGCCGTAGAGGTGCATGACTGTCTGTATCTATCTGGTGAAAAATTCTCGATGTGCGACCCAAACCGGAAGCAGGACTGTCAAAAGAGGCGCGGAACTTCTGCAGGAGAGTGAGCAGCTGGCTTCGTTCGGAAGATGACGTTTCATCGTCGATGGAGCACTGGAAGGCGTCGAGGAGGAACTCATCAACCGCAGGGTCACAAGTGCGCTAAGGTCCGTAGGAGTAGAAGCCGCCGGAGCGTCAACCATGCAAAAGGTGTCCACCGGCTGACCAAGGCCTAGGCATTCGCCATGAAATAAAGGTAAAGAGCACGCCGTGGGATTGTAGACGGGCATCTTCGTGGCGCCACTGCAAAGAGTAAGGAGAGCAAAGGGCAGCGGAGAACATTCGCGGCGAAGGAACACTTCAGAGGGTGTAAAGATCGCCATCAGAAATAGCGGCGCACGACACAGGGGCAAGCAGGGAAGAGCACGAAGGAACGGCATTGTCTTCGGACACAAACAGTTTATCACTTGAAGGGCGGTTGTCGATTGTATCAAAATCGTGAAGCGCAGAAAGTTTGATTTCTGCGTGACAACAGTCAATAATGGCGTTGTTATTTGCAAGGAAATCCCAGCCTAATACAATGTCATGGTAACACGAGGGCAGCACGACGAATTCGACGGTATACAGAAGTCTTTGAATGAAGACTCGTGCAGTACAGGCAGCGAGAGGCGTAATGTTTTGAGCGTTCGCGGTTCGAAGGGAGAGGTCGGGTAAAGGCGTCAGAACTTTTCTTAGTATGCGACACAGTTTGGCGTAAATTACAGATACTGCGGCTCCTGTATCGCAAGTGCCAGGAAGGCGATTCCTTCAACATACACTTCAATTACGTTGGCTGGAGAGGGACGAAGACTTGAGCATTGCGACGTGGATGCACTTCGTGCCTCGGGAACTGGGGCCATTACTTTTCCTGTTCGGTGGATCCGGTACGGCGACGCATCGGAGAAAGCTAGCGACGACGTGGAGGTGGTGAGCGGCGGGTAGGTAGGAAGAGGAAGCAAGGCTGGAAGGCGAAGACGAAAATTGAGCGGGGAAAGGTGACGCTCGCCAGATGTTCGGGAAAGGAAGCATATGCGAGCGCCACATTACCAGCACCACCACAAGCAAAACATATGGGACGGTCATCGAAGGTACGCCATGTTGAGGGTAAGCTCCGACTCGTGGCTGAGAAGTCTGAAAATGATGTCGGATCTGGTAACGGCATAGGAGGTGGCGAAAAGGTTGGTGGTCGATGCACAGTCGCCATCGAGAGCGTTTGTGGGCGAGGTCGGGCAACTGCTTCTGCGTACGTGAGAGGTGCAGTAACCTCCACCACTTGCTAAGAGGTTTATTAGCAACGAATGCAGGCGAATGGGCAGCAGTGACAAGCGTTCGATCAAAAACAGCAACCACGAGCTCATGCCGGTGGCGATGCTGCTGGTGGCGATGCTGCTTCAATACACTGTATCCTAGGGTCTCTCCACGCAGTAGGCTGATCGTGTACTGGTAGTAATTGGTGACCAGCCTCACAGTTGACCGAGGTGTTATAGTGAGCACGGCAAACGGAAGCACAATTCCCTTGCGCTGAGCAAACACATCGGACGGCGTGAACACTACAGTGGCATCAGATTGGGCAACAGACGACAGGACAACAGCCATCGACGACTCGGGGGGTATGGTTGTGTCGGCATCAATAATGAGTTTGTCTGCGAAGTGATGAGAGCCGGTCAGCAGTGAATCAAGCCGGTGAATCGAGCCGGTCAGCAGGTAAAAGCGATACTTCTCCCCGCGAACAGTCAATGACAGCATGGTGACGTCACAGGAAATCCCAATCTCATCGTGCTATCAAGATGAGGTCTTGATAGCACGATGGTAGCACGAAACACTCGATTATGTACAGAACTTTGTTGATGATGACACGGGCCGTGCATACAGCTGAAGGGTGAATTCGCTGCACCCTGGCAGAGGCGAGCACCAGGCCAGAGGGAGCTGTAGCCACTTTTCGTAGTTTGCGACAAAGGTTCTTGTGAATGACAGAAACGGGGGTATCGACTAGCGCCACTGCAGGTCATCATCATCTTCATCATCAGCCTATATTTATGTCCACTGCAGAACGAAGGCCTCTCCCTGCGATCTGCAATTACCTCTGTCTTGCGCTAGTCGATTCCAACTTGCGTCTGCGAATTTCCTAACTTCATCACCCCACCTAGTTTTCTGCCATCCTCGACTGCGCTTCCCTTCTCTTGGTATCCATTCTGTAACCCTAATGGCCCACTGGTTATCCATCCTACGCATTACTTGGCCTGCCCAACTCCACTTTTTCCGCTTAACGTCAACTAGAATATCGGCTATCTCCGTTTGTTCTCTGATCCACACCGCTCTCTTCCTGTCTCTTAACGTTAGGCTTGACATTTTTCGTTCCATCCCTCTTTGTGCGGTCCTTAACTTGTTGTCGACCTTATTTGTTGCCATCCAAGCTTCTGCCCCATATGTTAACACCGGTAGAATGCAATGATTGTACACTTTTCTTTTCAACGACAGTGGTAATCAGGATTTGGTAATACCTGCCGTATGCACTCGAGCCCAATTTTATTCTTCTATAAATTTCTTTCTCATGATCAAGGTCCCCTGCGAGTAATTGGCCTAGATAAACGTTCGCCTTTACAGACTCTAGAGGCTGACTGCCGATGCTGAATTCGTGTTCCCCTGCCAGGCTATTAAACATTATCTTTCTCTTCTGCACATTAATCTTCAACCCCACTCTTGAATAGGACAATGTCATGTGCAAACCGAAGGTTGCTACGACATTCGCCGTTGTTTCTCACTCCTAAGCCTTCCCAATCTAAAAGCTTGAATACTTATTCTAAACATGCAGTGAATAGCATGGGAGATATCGTGTCTCCTTGCCTGATCCCTTTCTTGATAGGTGACTTTCTATTTTTCTTGTGGAAAACCAAGGTAGCTGTGGAATCCTTCTAGATGTTTGCTAAGATATTCACGTATGCCTCCTGTACTCCTTGATTACGCAATGCATCTATGACTGCTGGTATCTCTACTGAATCAAATGTTTTTTCATAATCTATGTAAGCCATATAGAGAGGTTTACTGTACTCCGCCGATTTCTCTTTTACTTGATTGATGACCTGGATATTATTCATCGTAGAATATCCCTTGCTGAAGCCAGCCTGTTCCCTTGGTTGGCTGAAGTCAAGTGTTGTCCTGATTCTATTGAAAATTATCTTGGTGAATATTTTATACAATACTGAAAGCAAGCTTATGGGTCTATAATTCTTCAATTCTTTAACATCTCCCTTCTTTTGGATGAGTATAATGTTGGCGTTCTTCCAGCTTCTGGTACATTTGAAGTCGTGAGGCATTGCATCTAAAGAGCCGCAAGCTTTTCAAGTATGATATCTCCTCCATCCTTGATTAAATCGACTGTTATTCCATCTTCTCCAGCAGCTTTCCTTCTGGTCATGTCTTTCAGGGCCCTTCTAACTCCATCGCTTGTTATAGAAGGGGCCTCTGTATCCTGTTCATCACTACTTCGAATGAAAGTAGCTCGGATGCTCTGGGTACTTTACAGCTCAGTATAGAATTCTTCCGCTGTTTTTACTATGTCATCGAAATTTCTGATGATATTACCCTGCTTATCCTTCAGTGCATACATTTTGCCTTGTCCTATGCCTAGTTTTCTTGTCACTGATTTAATGATGCGTCCATATTTTACTGCTTCTTCAATCTTTTCGGATATCCCTTACATTATTCTTGTTGATTAGTTGCGACAGTTGAGCGAATTTTATCTGATCTCTCGAGTTCGACACCTTCATGTTTTGCCGTTTCTTTATTAGGTCCCTTGTTACTTGGAAGAGCTTACCTACTGGTTGCCTTGGTGGCTTACCTACCACTTCAATTGCTGCTTCTGAGATCAACCTAGTTACGGTTTCATTCATTACCTCTATGTTCTCTTTATCTTCCTGTTCTAAAGCTGCATATTTGTTTAAGAGCACCAGCCTGAATAGGTCTGTTTTTACCCTTACTGCGTCTAGGTTGGCTTGTCTCTTCATGACTAACTATTCTTTCTCTCTTCAAATTGAGAGAAATCCTACGCTTCAATAGCCTATGGTCACTGCGCTTTACCCTACCTATAACACTTCTACATCCTGCACTATGCTGGGATTGGCAGAGAGAATGAAATCGATTTCATTCCTTGTTTTCCATTAGGGCTTTTCCAGGTCCACTTCGGGTACTTCCTCTACAAAAACGGTAATAACATTTTACGGCGAAGATTGATGTCTTGAGAACGCCGATTTATTTGCAGTTCCTGCCTCAGGAACTGCACCAGTCATTTTCCCTCTTCAGTGGGATCTCGACGACGCAGTGGCGAAACCGAACACCGACGAGGGGATGGGTAACGGCGAGTTTTTGACCCGTGATCAGTGTCGAGACGTCGCGGTGAAAATAGAGGCGTGGCGGCGTATTGTGGGTCGTAGGTGGGCTTTTCAAAGGTGGTATGTGTAGTTGGGGTGTGGCGGCGACAGAAGCGCGCCACATGGCCAGCAATGCCGCAGGCTAAGCAGATAGGCAAACACTGCCGCTTAACTGTGTGGCAGCCGCATAGGGTGATCGGTAAAATCGGTATAGGAAGCGGCACACTAATAGGATAGGGGGGGGGGGGTGTCGGAGCTGCAGGAAGCGCTTCAGGTATCTGAGTCCGGATGGCTTGCTGTAGCGTTCGAGGCTAAGTTGCCGTAGGTGCGTCGCTGTGCGGCAGTAGTGAGAGCTGCCTGGCCACCTCCTCACGAATAAGATCTTTGATATGCTGCGAGAGAGTCGACGCGGTCAGAAGGTCGGTAGAAACCCCGTTGCTCGAGATGGAATCGGCGTGCGGAATGTTCTGGCGAGCGATGGAACGTTGGCGGCGCAGCTCGTCAAAGCTATGGCATAGGTTAATGAGGACGGATACGCTAGTTAGGCTTTTTGCCAGCAACATCTGGAATGCGCCGTCCTCGATGCCCCTGAGGATATGCTTGATCTTGTTATCCTGTGACATGCTCGGATTTACGCGCTTGCACAAATCGAGAACATGCTCGATGTAGCTGGGGAACGTCTCCCCAGCCTGTTGTGCGCGCTGGCGTAGACGCTGTTCACCGCTTACGCACAGCGGGGCGATCAAACACTTCGCTAAAAAGGGTCTTAAACGCTGACCAGCTTCCAATGTTTGATTCGTGGTTGCAGAACCAAACTTTGGCTACGTCGGCGAGGGAGAAAGGCACGTGGGACAGCTTAGACTGGTCGTCTCATTTGTTATGGGCACTTACACGTTCCTGCGATGAGCGCCAGTCTTCCACGTCGTGTTCGGCGGTCTCACTGAAAATGGGTGGTTCGCGTTGACGAGGGACGCCAGCGCAGACGACGGTGGCATTCGGTGGTGCAGGCAACGAGGTGGCGGGATCAGGTATAGTGCAGGGCGATCTTGTTGGCAGGATTCTAGTGTGGAGCTCCAGTACGAGGTGAAGGATCTCGGCAACCTCCACCAATTGCGACGAGGTTTATTGTCGTTGACAACGTTTCTAGAATGCTCGGAAGGCAGGAATAGAGCACTGCACGGGCCTGATTTTTCGGCCAAAGCCCAGGGCCCGCTTTACAAGGCCCGATCCCAGCCCGGGCCCGTAATACAAAGCACGAGCCCGGCCCGGGCCCGGGCGTACATGACCGAGACCAGCCCGGGCCCGGCCCTGGCCCGGGCGTGCATTACTAAGCTTAGCTAGGGCCCGCGTGTGCATGACCAGGCCCGGCCTGTAAGAAAAAAAAATATTTTTTTACTTACAGATTGTACCGTATCTGTCAGCCTCACCTTCTCAAGGTTTAATCAGCTGCAGTATATAAGCAATAAAAGGCCGAAATCTTTGTTTCTCCCGCGGGAACACCAGTAATCCGGCCCATTGCATGGGCTACTATTTTTCTGGTGGTGCATGCACTTACCTTGATTTGTACGATATGGTTTTATGATGTCATTTAGCATGCAAATATACAGGCCATTTCATTTTAGCTGAACCAAATTTTTAAAGATTGCCTGTGGCAGATAGCACAGTTATAATCCTTGATCTGAACTACTCGATGAGGCGGCCATTACTTCCACGAGAAATCGAAACGCCTAATTGAATAATTACCATAATTACGCTAATTAACGTTTCAAATAATTCTTTTATGGCCCATCTTTCAATCTACGAATTATAGCCGCCGACTTTGCAAGGCGTATCCACTTGGAACGAATTCTCATGGCTAAACCAGTTTCGAGATAATAATTCTCAAGGTGTCCGACGAAATAAATCAAATCAAATCAATTTATTGTCCTGTTTACATGCTGGACGGTCATTTCGGACTAAAAGCTACATATGTAGCTTGACGTGACCCATAAGACCAGGCAAGGCAATAGTACAGCATACAGTGTGCACACATGCACAATAATTCACATATATTTCCAGCTGTCGCTGGAATTCCTCATAGACGAAATAGCTATGAACAGAAAGACAAAGAATATTTGCGTCACGGCGAGTTAACAGAATTGGAAAAAGTTTTAACAGAATGCATCTTAAACAACACTAGAATAACAATACTAGCTATACAAAACAACGCAACACCAGCCATACAAGATAGCATGAGACTGAATTTTACAAGATCAACATTTGCTAAGAAAACGAAACAGGATTTACTTTATATACTCAGAACCACACACAAAGGCAGAATAATAATCGCATCAGATACATTACAAGCGACCAAAGTGTCAGCTGAGTCCTTTCTTACTGACATAACTGCCATTTTTGTATCTGTTCAAAGTGAATGGTAGGTAATGTATTGATGCTTATAGAGTGTTCTGAAGTTTGGAATTGACCATATCTCAGGATTTCTTCTGTTCGCATTATTGCGACGACGCTCTAAGGAGGCTGTTTTATGTAGTTCCAAGCTAATTCTGACATGTATGGCCTAATGGATGGTCAAAACGCCTAATTGAATATTTAACATAATTACGCGAATTAACTTTTTAATTAATTATTGTACGGCACATCTTTTAATCTAAGAATTATAGCCGCTGAGTTCGCAAGGCGTATCCACTTGTAACGAATTCTCAGAACTGAGCCAGTTTCGAGATATTAATTTTCAAAGTGTCCGACGAAATGCATGGGCGTTCCAGTTAACTTTCTGAGGGAAACGCTGTTTTATGCATTGAAGCACAAAAGTAACTGGCCTTAGCGCTAAAATAATGCCATAGTATCGACACTGGTAATAGTGCGATCGCAAAAGCGGTAACACGGAAATGGTTTATAGAGCGGTTCTTTGTATAATTTATTTCTCCTTACGTGGAAGGAAGAAGGAGCAACGAGAACGCGGGTCAATATCTGCTTCTCCGGATTCTCTACATGATTACGGCCGAAATATTGCTTTAATATTGAAGATGTCGGCACCAATTGACGCCTAAAGTCACAAGGATTACGCCGACACCAAGTTTTCAACGGTGGGTGGACATTTTCCCAATCTTTGGAGGACTTTTCTGTGCGACCACCGGCAGAGGCCCGGCGGGCGAGCTCTGCGCGGCGACGCTCGCTCAAGCCACGATGTCTAAGGCTATGCAAATCATCACTGAGGGTGATGATATCTCTCCCGACGAAGTCAGTGAAAGTGTTGCGTGGACCACGGCATTATACAAGCGGAAATCCATCAGCAAGAACCCGATCGAGCAGGCCGGCCGAGCCCCCGACACGCCACGTGGCGGGAACAAAAGCCCGGCTCCGGCGAGTGTTAAGAAACGGCTCACCACTGCTTCCAGACTACCTCTACTACCGAAAGAGCACGTTCGAGTCATAATCCGTCTCCGTGGAGGACGGGACATCAGGAAGATGGGCGACCTCAGAGTTGCCCAGGCCCTCACTACCGCCGCTAGGCTTACGGAGGCGGATACGGCAGAGGATATCATATGTCCGAACATGGTGCAAAACATATTGGTGGCAAGCACACCATCAAAGCGCAACGCCATGGCCTACGTCAATGTGAAAGCGATACTTATAGGACAAGCAAGTTACGAAGTCAGTGCCTATTTCGGTGCCCCAGAAAACTCGTGCAAGGGAGTTATTCGCGACATTGATCCAACCATCGAGCGGGAGGAGCTGAAACGCCTCATCCTTCAACCCAAGAATCCAAGCGGCCTCGAGGTGACAAGAATAAAGAACACAAGCACGGTAGTCATCCTGTTTGATGGACTCAAAGTCCCGGACTATGTAAAATGCGGTCCCAGTTTGGTAAAATGCTCACTGTTTCGCACACAAACCGACGTTTGCTATGCATGTGGAAGGCTCCGTCACAGAGCCGACGTTTGCCCAACCCCTGAAAATGCAATCTGCCGCGGCTGTGGTGCGAGAAACCCGGACGATAAATACGAATGTACACTGAAGTGCACCCTCTGCGGAGGCCCTCATCCCACGGCTGAGAGAACCTGCCAGCAAAGGTATCAAATTCCGTTCGTCGTTAGACAACGGAGAAGAGAACGGCGCAACCGTGACCAATCCGACCTATCAACTAGGTCGCCAAACCCTCTCAAGCCGGCCCTCAACAGCTCGCACAGATCCAGGAGCCGATCCCGAGACCCCGGCGTTGACGATGGCGGCTGCAAGGACCGTGCCGGTTCTGGGGGACGCTCCATGGAACGCTCGACTTCCAGGGGCCGCAAGGCTTCCAGGACCCACTCACGCTCAAGGGGCCGCTCCCGTTCCAGGGGACCAGGAGTCCAGATCTAGGAGCCTGCTGATTGTGGTACCAAATGGGCTGATCAGGTCAAGGAATCGCCAAAAAGGTAACGGGGGGCCAATCGCCAGAGCATAATAGGATAGCACAGTTGGAAAAAGAAAACGGTTCGTTAAAATGCGCAATGGAGCAGCTTAGAGCAGAAATTGCAGAACTCAAAAAGACTAGCAAGCGAGAGACGGTTCAAGCCACTCAGGCCCCTGCGGCAGAAACTCCCATGGAGATCACAGTAGCAGAAGAAACACCCATGGAGATCCCAGTAGCGGAACCGACTGCCAATGGTCTACCCAAGAAGAGGGCGTTGGCGGTTCATGCCTTAGACAAGAGCGCCAGTGTTCGCAAATTGGCAAAGACGATAGATAAAATTGACGAATCCCTCGAAAAAGTTCAAATTGTAATCGGCAAACTCGTGGCGGCGTCAGAGCACTAGGAGCCAGATGCGATAATCTGGAGCGCCAGGTTTCGGCAATGGCTCCAATTACGTCGACGGACAAACTGAATACTACCGACACTGAAAGGTCGGCAGCGGCTGCACTCCGCAGCACATTATAAGACAAGCAAACTACTACGTACCACCATGGCGGCACATCACAGGGGAATTAATGTCTGGCAGTGGAACTGCAGGGGACTCCATCGTAAAAAGAACGTCCTCCAGCAGTTCATTCGCTCTCACCCGGAAAAGCCGCGCGTCATCTTATTACAAGAAACGCTCACGGATACGGTCACCCTTACGGGCTGTAAATTGCATACCCGGTAATGGATATGGGAAAAGGGGCATCAGCACGCTAGTCACCAACAAATGTACGTTCATAGTCCACGATCTCAATCTTGAATCCAATAAGGTTGAACACTCGTTCGTGGAAATCATCCCCAGCGGACAGTTCAAGACAAGTGTATTTATACTTAACATACACAGTACACCCAAATACCTCAGGCAAAGATTCGCAGCAATCATCAACAGGGCCGTTAGCAAGGCCAAGCAATTCGCACTTCAACTTCAACGCTCCGCATCAAGAATGGGGGTACACACAAGCTAACCTCAAGGGTGTTGACGTATGGCAAGCCACCGTCAATAATAATCTCACACTTATAACAGATCTGGCTTTTCCGACAAGGATCGGCAACTCTTGCTCTGGGGATACCACGCCTCATCTTTTTTTCATACGGAATGTAGAGTCCGCATCTTGGTCCAACCTGCGCGTGGACCTGGGCAGCGATCACAATATCCTGGCTACCTGCGTCACCGTGAGAAGCGGGAACCTCAAATAGTTCACTATTACAGACTGGGACTCCTTTCGCAAGATTAGGGAGGAGCGAGCACAAACACAGGACTCAGCACTTAGTCTAGAGCAGTGTACTGAACAGTTAAAAGAGGATATCAGGGCGGCGACAAAGATAGTCCAGACTGAACTAGAGGTGTACAGGATGGATAGCCGCCTCGCTCATCTTCTAGAAGCTAAAAAGTCCCTGTTAAACAGATGGAAAGGGCAGAAACTCAACCAAAGGCTCCGAAAAAAGATCGAGGAGCTCAAAAAAACTATAGAAGATCACTGCCAAACCCTGAGCAGACAACAGTGGGATGAGGTCTGCAATTCAGTAGATGGTCAGATGAGAGTTTGAGCTAAATGGAAACTACTCAAGCATTTACTCGATGACACAAATACCAAGTCGAAACAAAGGCAAGTGATAGCGAAGGTTCTCCACGAGGCATCACAATCAGAGACGGTAGAGACCGTACTTGAAAGACTCGCTCGCAAGTACCTGCCACTGGGCAGCTCGAGTGAAGAAGACTATCCGCCCTACAAAGGCTCATCTTGCCCCGAACTAGATGTCCACTTCAGGTCGTGCAAAGTAAGGGAAGCCCTCCAGAAACTAAATGGCGGGTCAGCCCCTGGTCCTAATGGCATCCCCAACCGGGCCCTCAGAAACCTGGACGACGGTTCCATATAACGGTTGACAGAAGAGCTAAATGGAACATGGGAACGAGGGGTTGTCCCGCAGTCCTGGAAAATGACCTCGATCATCCTCACCCCAAGGCCTGGAAGAACCCCGAGTCTCACAAACCTCAGACCTATTTCACTCACGTCCGGCGTGGGAAAGGTGGCGGAACATGTCATATACAACCGCATCTCCAAGCAAATCGAGCAACAAGGATTGTTTCCCTACAACATGATCGGCTTTCGTCCGGCCTTATCAGCGCAGGACGTGATGAAGCTTATCAAGTGTCAAATAATTGACAATATCACTAGACATATCAGAGGCATCTTAGGCATAGACCTGGAGAAGGCGTTTGACAATGTCTCCCATACACACATTCTGAACTCCATCTCAGAGCTCAATTTGGGAGAAGCCTTCCACAGATACATATACTCATTCCTCAGGGATCGCAAGGCCACGCTCAAAATTGGTGACCTCCAGTCTGACAATTTGAGTTTGGGCCCCAGAGGCATGCCACAAGGAGCGGTAGTCTCACCACTACTTTTTAACATTGCCATGAAAGAACTATCGGAAACGCTGTCCAACATAGAAGGGATCAATCACAAGCTCTACGCCGATGACATAACAATCTGGTGCACCGATAGAAGCGAAAGAGATGTTGAATTAGGTTTACAGGAGGCTGTAGATCAAACAGAGATGTACCTGGAAAGTATGGGGCTTAGATTCTCCCCGAGCAAGTCTGAGCTCCTCCTCTACAGGCCACTCAGGAGAGGTCCCAAACCTAGAGGCTGGAAACCGTTATCTGAAATAGACATAAAACTCTACACTAAAAGCGGCTGTACCATCCCCAGAGTAGACACCATTCGGGTCCTGGGCATGTTCATCGTATCCAATGGCAGTAACAATACGACGCTCAACAAGCTCACAGCCAAAACCGAGAACATGATCAGGCTCATCAACAGAGTCTCGAATAGGCGTGTAGGCCTTCAGGAAGAAAACATCCTCAGGTTATTCCACGCCTTCCTCATGAGTCACATAGTTTATGTGGCAGCCATGCACAATTGGTATAACTCTTAAAAGAAAAAACTTAACACGCTCATCAGAAAGAGTATAAAAAGAGTACTAGGCATTCTGTTACGGGTGAGCACGGATCTCCTTATGCAACTAGGAGTGCATAACACTTTAGACGAGATAATTGAGGCCCAGGAGTCGGCGCAACTGGCCCGTCTATCCTGCACCCCGGCTGGAAAGAAGATCCTGGCGGTTCTTGGGATCAACCCTATACTCATGGAAGAATGGAAATATCAAATCTCAGAAGATCAAAGGAATAATATACGAGTCGCACCGTTTCTCCTCAAGAGCATCAAAGACGATCCCCACTCGACATGTTTTGTCGACGCAGCCCAATATGGACAGTCGTCTAACTTCGCCACTGCCATCGTTGATCACAACGGACAGATAGTGAATGCAGCTTCCATGAAGTGCTCAACTCCATCCAGAGCGGAGCAGGTGGCAATTGCTATGGCACTCCTAGACAGCAGCAAAACACAAATCTTCACTGATACGAGATCGGTGGTCAGGGCTTTCGCTTCAGGGTCCATTGCTGAGGAGGCTCACAAGATTCTCACTACGCACACCATCACGTGGTTTCCGGCGCACCTCGGGCCCCAGCTTGACTCCTTGCCCAATCTCAATGACATCGTCCACTCCAAAGCGCGCGCACTAACCCACCGCGCGGGAGCTGGGTCGAGCTCAGAGGCCGGGGTTCTCGAGTTTCGGGACACTCTCACTACTTTGAACGAAATCACTAAGCACTATCACCTGGGTACGAAGACTTATCCTCCACCTCATAGAAAACTGGCTAGACCTCTGTCGTCCACTTTACGTATGCTTCAGACTAAGTCCTATCCCAACCTGGCCCTCTTTCGTTCGATCATTCCAGAGGCTTTTAGCTCTACTTGCCCCGACTGTGCGGCTGTTAGCAATCTAGAACACATGCTCTCGTTACAAGGGCCCAATCGCATCACGGAAGAAGAATGGAGCTCTGCCATCCAGAGCTCAGCACTGTCACGACAAACTTGGGCTGTCCAGAGAGCCCACGATGCGGCGGTTAGGCTCGGCCTACCCGTCCCCACGTGGGAGCGGCCCGCAGCTCTGCCCTCATCATCATCATCATCATAATCATCATCATCATCATCAGCCTATATCATCATCATCATCAGCCACTGCAGGACGAAGGCCTCTCCCTGCGATCTCCAATTACCCCTGTCTTGCGCTAGCGTATTCCAACTTGCGCCTGCAAATTATCTAACTTCATCATACCATCTGGTTTTCTGCCGACCTCGACTGCGCTTCCCTTCTCTTGGTATCCATTCTGTAACCCTAATGGTCCACCGGTTATCCATCCTACGCATTACATGGCCTGCCCAGCTCCATTTCTTCCGCTTAATGTCAACTAGAATATCGGCTATCCCCGTTTGTTCTCTGATCCACACCGCTCTCTTCCTGTCTCTTAACGTTAGTCTCTAAGATTTTTCGTTCCATCGCTCTTTGTGCGGTCCTAAACTTGTTCTCGAGCTTCTTTGTTAACCTCCAAGTTTCTGCCCCATATGTTAGCACCGGTAGAATGCTATGATTGTACACTTTTCTTTTCAACGACAGTGGTAAGCTCCCAGTCAGGATTTAGTAATGCCTGCCGTATGCACTCCAACCCAATTTTATTCTTCTGTAAATTTCTTTCTCGTGATCAGGGTCCCCTGTGAGTAATTGACCTAGATAAACGTACTCCTTTACAGACTCTAGACGCTGACTGGCGATTCTGAATTCTTGTTCCCTTGCCAGGCTATTGAACATTATCTATGTCTTCTGCATATTCATCTTCAACCCAATTCTTACACATTCTCGATTAAGGTCCTCAATCATTTGTTGTAATTCTTCTCCATTGTTGCTGAATAGGACAATGTCACCTGCAAACCGAAGTTGCTGAGATATTCGCCGTTGATCCTCACTCCTAAGCCTTCCCAGTCTAAGAGATTGAATACTTCTAAGCATGCAGTGAATAGCATTGGAGAGATTGTCTCTCCTTGCCTGACCCCTTTCTTGATAGGTAACTTTCTAATTTTCTTGTGGAGAACCCTGTCCTAGGGCAGGGCTTCTCAGGACCTAGTCAATAAAGTTCTTTGTCTGTCTGTCTGTTACGCGGAAACAATGTTCGTTTTGCGGAAAAGAAAAAAAATTAGCATAGCTTGCACTGGCGGCGGAATGCTAAAGAGACAGCGGAGATGATGGGCACCTAGCTAGTCCTGGCTTTTGGGCTAGACTAAACACTACCAAGTCATCCCCAGCATTTCCCGAAATTTATTTATTATTGATTGATTATCGATTAGCTATTGATTGGCCATCGATTGTCTATTGCAAGATATTGGCCACGTATTTGGGATAGGCTAAGCACTACCAAGTTTTCCGAATTTATTGATCATTGATCCACTACTGATAAGCTATTGATTGGCTGTCGATTGGCTATCGTAAGGTATTGGCCACGTATTTGGGCTAGGCTAAGCACTACCAAGTCATCCTCAGCATTTTCGGGAATTTATTGATTGTTGAGATATTATCGACTAGCTATTGATTGGCTATCAATTGCCTATCGATAGGCAATTAGTCCCCACCATTCTTAGCTAGACTTATCCAGGCTTCGCCAGTTCACAGGTGTATGTGCCATTGCGCTTGGACCCTTTCTGCACTGCTGCCAGGATCGGCCCACATTTTTGGATTCAGCGGACACATTAGGCCCGGCTGAAACAGCTCCGCTGTTAAAAATGAGAACTTCATCTGTTTTACTATTTTCTTTGATAAATACAATATCTGGCGCGAGCTCAGAGGCCGGGGTTCTCGAGTTTCGGGACATTGTCACTACTTTCAAATCCCTACGCACTATCACCTGGGTAGGTGGTGCAATTTTGATATTTTCATGTGATAAGATATACAGTCAAGAGAGCGGTGTGGATCTTGGAAAAAACGGGGATAACCGATAATCTAGTTGACATTAAGCGGGAAAAATGGAGCTGAGCCGGCCATGTAATGCGTAGGATGGATAATCGATGGACCATTAGAGCTACAGAATGGATACCAAGAGAAGGGAAGCGCAGTCCAGGACGGCAGAAAACTAGGTGGGGTGACGAAGTTAGGAAATTCGCAGGTGCAAGTTGGAATGAGCTAGCGCAAAAGAGGGTTAATTGGAGATCGCAGGGAGAGGCCTTCGTCCTGCAGTGGACATAAATATAGGCTGATGATGATGATGATGACAGTCATCTTGTACGTGTCACTTCAGCTTGGCACAGAATGCACTGAACCATGCAATGCATAACGGTCGCGTGTGCTCTAAGGCCTACTTAGGCTAGAGCACTGCACGGGCTTGGGCTTACCCGAAAGCCCGGGCCCGGCGTGGCCCACGGACCGGGCTCGGGCCGGGCTCAGGCACGGCATGTGCTTTTTGACGCGGGCCGGGCCGGGCTCGGACTTTCTGGTGGTGTGCATGTAACGTGCAGCGAGTAACACCCGCGGGCGTTGAGGGAAAGAGCAACAGCGGCGCTGGGGAGGAAGAGGAAAATTTCCGCAGCAGCGCAGTAGGGGCGTTGAGGGCAACCGTTGTGGCGGCGCTGGGGAGGAGGATGGAAATGTTAGCGGCGGCGCCCGCAGAAAGTTCTGGAAACGGTGGCAGGCAAGCGCGCAGCGCACTTGCGCGCCTTGTGTACAGCGACGCGTGGATTCAGAGCTTCATTCCACATGGCTCTGGGCCCAACTAGGCTTTCGCCTTCACATTCTTAGAAAATTCTAGCATCCCCCGTATTTTTGTTTCTCCTTTGTCCAAACGTTCGTTTCAAGACGCTGAAGCCAGCAAAAGCATCCCGACAAAAAACCCGCATAACTACGCTCTTTGTTTTACGGGTTTTATTTGGTTTAAAGAAGTACCCGCGAATGTATATAAAAAACCAGAAAAACTGGTTGCCGTTCTTAATTTTGAATTTCACTTCTCTTCTGTAGTAGTAATGTGGAGGCCTTTGTGTCTTGTGCTAAACAACTTCACTCATCATCCACGTTCACAGAGTGGAATGGCTCGTGATTTCTTTGCTTCACGCGAGTTCTAGCCAGTTTTACGCCACAAACTTCATACCATGTTGTTACGCAATCTGCAAGTGATATATAAAATGTATCGTGCTGTCACAAAAGAACGCGTGATCAAAGCGCACGCCGCGTGCCACGCAAGCCAGCGAAAGAAACACACCGGGCCCGCGGCAGCTTCAACAGAGGGGGAGAGCGCATACGCCTCAACAGTCGACGTGACCAACAGAGTCTAGACGTCGAGGTGACGGTAACCAGAGAGAGAAAGAGAGCACACGCGTGCAGACGAGACACGTGCTCACCCGGCGAGTCGAGAAATTGATTGCTACAGCGTGAGCGTGCGCCAGCTAGACGAGTCATCACCCCCCCTTGACGACGGTCCGACGGCGGAGGTCAAAGGTGCGAGAAAAGACTAGAGGCTTCCCAGGATTTGGCCATGCTACGAGAGCACGACTCCGATGGGAAGGTATGAGAACGCCTGTGACGGCTATATAACCGCCGTGCGAGAATCGGGAGTTCAGTTCAGACCGCTCCGGTAAAGAGATGTAACGTGAAGACTGACCGTCTGTGGAAGAAGGGGATTCCCCGGCAAGCTAGTCGACGAGTTCATCGAGCGTCTGCATTTGCGGAAGAAGATCCTTCTTCGAGATTTCCCCCAAGCTACGCCGAGATCGTCTGACAAGACCAACACGGGTAAATAGGATTGGACATTTCGTGTTCCTTTTCATTTTGCACTTTACGTGTTGGACTCTTAGCGCTTGTCGTTAATTATTCTCCTGTCTTTTCTGAATACCCATCTGATTTGTATTGTGTTGTGTCTAGCATACGTGTGCAAGTGTGTGTGCGTAACTGCCTTGTGTGAAGAAGATATTTTGTCGAACTGCCTTGTGTGAAGAAGATATTTTGTTGTATTCGACAACTCTGGGCTCTGACTCGGTCTTTGGACAACAGCCGGCGTTCGCTGGCGCACAAGAAGGCCCATGCTTAATTGTCCTTGCTTTCGTGGAATTATTTTCGGAAGCTAATAAGTCGGCTATGGAATTTGGTCCGGCGTTTGCGCCTCGTTCACGGGGTCTGTGACACGTGCGTTTCTACAAAAATAAAAGAACTACCCAGCCCGAACTTCAAATGTATGACGACCCTTTGTGACTTACACAAAACTCATCCTCTCTCGCTGTTGCCCAGCGTAGATTGTCAGGCAGCAAACAGTGCACAAATGCAGCAATAATTTATTGCTATACGTTGTTTTATTCCCGTGTTGATTTCATTATTCGTGATAAGCCGTAATAAAATATTAAACTGTTGAGCTGTGCACTGTTTATTTTTAAGAGTTGAGGGTTGTGTCGGACTAATTCAAAGTAGTAACTCTCCCTTGACTCTTCCAACTCATCTGTTCTTCGGAAGAAGTATGCAGGCTTCAGTTTCACAATTAATAAGGTGGTTCCGCGACCAACCTGCTCAATGAAAAAGATATCTCGCTGAAGTGTTCGTATATAAATAAAAACGTCGCAGTTTCACCCGAAAGGCGAAGCATCAATTGCGATAGCAAATTAGTAGAGAGCTATTCGGCGTAGGGATAGTAGTTTTATCGGCTGCATAAACTTGGACACATCCGCTTACTAACTAATTAACAAGCGTGGTGTCAGCGCGCACAAACAAACATGAATAGATCACACTGAATGACCGCCGCCAACGACTGCCAAAACGCTGGCAGCAAGCGCAAGTTCGCACGGTCTATCGCTTCAACAGAAACTGAGCGGCGAATGCTCACCGCATACAAAGGTCAGGGCCGTGTGGAGATACGAGACGGTGCGGACGACCGCAGGGCAGAGAAGTTGTTGGCAGAGGAGAAGCTGCGCCCCCCCCCCCCCTCCCTCCCGCGCTGCCTTACCGCTTTGTTGCTTTTGCGTGGGAGATAGAATGGCAAGTTCCCCTTACGTCCAATTCCAAGATACGCCTTTGGTGCCGGAGCACAGCGTCGCCCCGCCTCCCTCCCTCCCATACCTCGACGGCCTTGCGCGCGACGGTCGCGTCTGCTTTCGGCCATGCGTTCGCTCTCGGTGATAGCGCGCGTCCCCCCCCCCCCCCCCCACGCGCTTTTGCTCGCGCATACGGCGCGTGGCGACGATTTTATCGCCCTTGGAATCTATACGGAACCTCACGGCGACGCCGACGGCAGAAATCCGGTTTAAGTGTCCATATTGACACGTATACATAGTTATCTTCCACCGGTGGCGGCTTTCCACCGGCTAACAAACGTTAAACGTTATCGCTCCGCGCAGGACGCGCCTGCATCGGAAGTTTGTAGTACGTTATCGATGCTTCTTTCCGTTGCCTGTTTTCACCGACGCTTATGTTATCTGATTGTATGACCGACGCGAATTGTCTAGAACTTTCTGGAAGACCCGCGGGCATCAGGGATTAATCTGGAACCTTCGATGACTCAGGTATAAAAGCCGACGCGTTTCGCCGCTGATGAGATTTTCGACGATCGCCGACTGTGTTCGTCGCTATCGTTGTGCTTTGAGTGTAGCTTGCTTTTGTGGCCACAGGTTCGCCCAATAAACAACCAGTTTCGTCATACACAGTTTTACGACAGTTTCCTTCACCGTCACTATACTACGTGACATCTGGTGGAGGTGCTAGTGCGTTCATGCAGCGAACGCCCCCGCAAAGCCGCGATCCAAGCCCGAAACCGGAGGACAACGCCAACGTCGCCAAGGACCATCGAGCAAGCCGTAGGCAGCAGGGACTTCTCCCGGAGTACGGACTTCTTCCCGAGAAGACCACAGCGATCAAGGCCAAGTGAACGACCCCAATGGCAGCCCCAGCGTCCCCCATCCTGCTCCAACAACCTCGGGATCCACCGACCTTTCGTGGATCATCGGCTGAAGACCCTGAAACCTGGCTGGAGAAATACGAGCGGACCGCGACGTTCAACACATGGAGCGACGACGACAAGCTGCGCCATATCTATTTTTCGTTGGATGACGCTGCTCGGACCTGGTTTGAGAACAGAGAGACCAGCCTGGTAACGTGGGAGCTTTTTCGTGAGAACTTCGTGAGGACCTTCACGAGCGTCGTACGAAAGGAAAGGGCAGAGGTTCTCTTAGAAACCAGAGTGCAATTGCTGAACGAGAGCATGGCGATCTTAACGGAGGAGATGACTTGCCTCTTCCGCCACGCCGACCCCGACATGTCTGAGGAAAAGAAAGTTCGCTTCTTGATGCGAGGTGTCAAAGAGCAAATATTCGCCGGATTGATGCGCAACCTGCCCAAGACTGTCGCCGAATTTCTTTCCGAGGCCACAGCAATCGAGAAGACGCTTGAAATGCGCGCCAGGCAATACAACCGCCGTGCCCTGACTAACTACGCCGACGATCAAGCACTAGGCGCCGACGACCTGCGCGAGACAATCAGAGCAGTCGTTCGCGAGGAGCTGCAGAAGCTCTTTTCCGGGTCGCAGCCTCAAGTGGCATCTATCGCCAACGTCGTCAAAGAAGAAGTTCAGCCCTCATTTGGAGTTCCCGATGTGCAGCCGCAGTCGCCGAAACCCCAGCCGGAAACGCTGACCTACGCCGCCGCCGCCCGTCGTCAAGGCCCCCCTCTGCGCTCGCGCCAGGGCCCCATAACGCCGCAGTTCCGACGTCCACCACTGCCGCCGCCAGCACGCCCATCCGTCGTCCAGCGCAGCTACCCGAGAAAGACGGACATTTGGCGCGCCCCCGACCACCGCCCGCTCTGCTATCACTGCGGGGAAGCTGGTCATGTCTACCGCCGATGCCCATAGCGCGAGATATGCCTACGAGGGTTCGCCGTCAACGCGCCACGCCCACAGCTTAGCGAGCGGCCACGTGACATCGCCGACTACCTCGCCGGAGCCCAGTGGCAACCACGACGACCCTCACGCTCGCCATCACCAGGACGCTACCTGTCACCGCAGCGCCGACCCTACACTGGCCCAGCCAGGGGCCGGTCCGTGAGCCCTTATCCGGGAAAATAAAAGCAGCAACCGATGGAGGTACGGTTGCTGTATGACGCAATGCCGAAGATCCTCCGCCGCCATCAAAGAATATTCGCGAATCATCACGACGAGATATCAGCACGCCGCCTGGAAACAGCCTTCAGGACAACACTTCGCCGCCGAAAGAAGACCTACCGACTCGACGTAACAGCAGCGGAGCAAGCCGACGCAGCCGTGATCAGACGCCACGACTTAACCGCAACGCCAGACGACGGTCTACCGACTTAGACGTGCTACCACCGGATACAAGCATAAGTTACCATGCATTGAATGTGCTTGAAGAACAAGTCACCGTTCCGCCTCGCTCCAGCGTAATGATTTCCGTTGGTACCGAAGTGCCTGCAGACATGGAGGGCCTCATCGAGGACGATCATAACTTACTGCTCGACCGTGAAATTTGCGTCGCTAGAGGCATAGCTGAGCTACGTGCAGGGAAAGCTCACGAACTTCAGCCCCGAATACAAGCACATTAACAAAGGCAGCACCGTCGCCTACATCGACGAAATAGTACAAGCCAGCAGTGTTTTCGCCTTCACAGTTTCCAGTGCACCTGCAACGACGATTATAATACCTGAACCAACATTCGCGTCAATCAGAACCTTCCCAGGCATAAGAAAGAACAACTAAAAGCTCTGCTCCTGCAATACAAGGACTGCTTCTCGTCGTCGTCAAAACTTCGACAAACCCCTATCACCAAGCACCGCATCATAACCGACGAAAATGTCCGCCCACTCCGTCAGAGCCCGTACCGAGTTTCAGCGCGCGAACGCGAGGCCATAAGGCAACAAGTCGATGAAATGCTACGTGACGACATCATCCAGCCGTCCAAGAGTCCATGGGCGTCCCCAGTGGTGTTAGTGAAGAAGAAGGATGGAACCCTACGTTTCTGCGTCGATTATCGTCGCCTCAACAAGATCACGAAGAAGGACGTATACCCCCTCCCATGGATGGACGACGCCTTGGATTGACTCTACAACGCAAAGTATTTTTCGTCGATGGACCTCAAAACCGGCTACTGGCAAATCGAAGTCGACGAGAGGGACCAGGAGAAGACTGCCTTTATAACACCAGACGGACTGTTCGAGTTCAAGGTCATGTCGTTTGGTCTTTGCTCGGCACCTGCGACTTTCCAACGCGTCATGGATACAGTACTGGCAGGCTTGAAGTGGCAGACTTGCCTCGTCTATTTGGACGACGTCGTTGTGTTTGCCTCAAGCTTCGAAGAACACCTGCGGCGCCTTGAAACAGTTCTTCAAGCAATCAAAACCTCCGGACTCACGTTAAAGCCAGAAAAGTGCCGCTTGGCATATGAGGAGCTCTTGTTTTTGGGCCACGTCATCGACAAGTCTGGAGTGCGCCCCGACCCTCAGAATACTGCGGCCATCTCCAACTTTCCTCCGCCCGCTGACAAGAAGGCAGTGCGTAGATTTCTTGGACTGTGCACCTATTACAGGCGCTTCGTCAAGAATTTTTCGCGCATCGCTGAGCCACTGACGTATCTCACGAAGGCCGACGTCGAGTTCAAGTGGGAGACGCCGCAAGTCGAAGCATTTGAAGAACTGAAGCGACGCCTGCAATCACCGCCAATACTTGCGCATTTCGACGAAAACGCCGATACCGAAGTCCACACCCACGCAAGCAGCGTAGGACTCGGCGCCGTGCTTGGGCAGAGGACCGACGGACTAGAAAGGGTTGTAAGTTACGCTAGCCGGTCGCTATCGAAGGCGGAAGCAAATTATTCCACAACAGAAAAGGAGTGCCTCGCCATCATCTGGGCAACATCAAAGTTTCGCCCCTACCTCTATGGCAGGCCCTTTAAAGTTTTGAGCAACCACCACGCCTTGTGTTGGCTAGCTAACTTGAAGGATCCTTCAGGTCGCCTCGCACGATAGAGTCTGAGACTTCAAGCATTCGACATCACCGTCGCTTACAAGTCCGGGCGAAAGCACTCTGACGCCGACTGCTTGTCTCGCGCCCCCGTCGAACCACCGCCACAGGACGACCAGGATGACGACACTTTATTGGGACCCATCAGGGCCGACGAATTCGCCGAACAACAGCGAGCTGACCCGGAACTAAGGAGCCTTGTAGATTACCTGGAAGGCAAGACCGTCATTGTGCCCAAGATGTTCAGGCGAGGATTGGCGTCTTTTTCTTGCAAAACGACATTCTGCTAAAGAAGAACGTCTCGCCTCTCCGAGCCAACTACCTCCTCGTGGTACCCTCAACATTGCGTGCAGAGGTTCTGCAAGCTCTCCATGACGACCCAACGGCTGGACACCTCGGTTTTTCCCGCACGCTCGCGAGGATACAAGAAAAATACCACTGGCCTCGCCTCTCTGCCGACATCGCCCATTACGTAAGGACATGCCGAGACTGTCAGCGACGCAAAACACCGCCGACAAGGCCAGCCGGACTTCTACAGCCGATCGAGCCACCTCGCCGACTGTTCTAGCAGATCGGGATGGACTTACTGGGGCCTTTTCCGACGTCGACGTCCGGGAATAAATGGGTCGTCGTAGCTACGGACTACCTCACCCGCTACGCCGAAACAAAAGCCTTGTTCAAAGGCAGTGCTGCCGAGGTAGCCAGATTCTTCGTTGAGAACATCCTCCTGTGTCACGGTGCCCCAGAAGTCCCCATCACCGACAGAGGTACGGCCTTCATGGCTGAACTAACTCAAGCCATCCTGCGCTACAGCGAGACAAGCCATCGCCGGACCACCGCCTACCACCCGCAGACGAATGGCCTCACCGAACGCCTAAATAAGACAATCGCCGACATGCTGGCAATGTACGTCGACGTCGAACACAAGAGGTGGGATGCCATCCTTCCGTACGTGACCTTCGCATACAATACGGCCATGCAAGAAACGACGCACATGGCGCCGTTCAAACTGGTCTACGGAAGGAAACCGGCAACTACGCTTGACGCCATGCTACCAGATGTCTCCGACGAAGAAAATCTCCACGTTGCCACCTATTTGCAGCGTGCCGAAGAAAGTCGACAGCTCGCCCGCTTGCGCATCATGAACCAGCAGAGAACCGACAGCCGACACTACAATCTTCGACGACGCTACGTCGAGTACCAGCCCGGAGACCGTGTTTGGGTCTGGACTCCGATACGCCAACGAGGACTTAGCGAGAAACTCTTACGTCGCTATTTCGGACCATATAAGGTCATCCGACGTATTGGCGCACTGGACTATGAGGTCGTGCCAGACGGTATTTCGCAATCACAACGGCGCCGCGCACGACCTGAAGTCATCCATGTGGTGCGTCTTAAGCCTTTCTACGCTCGCTGACGAACTTAGTTTCCTTGTTGCTTTGTTATTTTGTCCCTTTCTGTACGCGTCGTTTTGTTTTCGCTTTCGTGTTTGTAGCATCGGGACGATGCTTTTTAAGGGGAGGGTATTGACACGTATACATGTTTATCTTCCACCGGTGGCCGCTTTCCACCGGCTAACAAATGTTAAACGTTCTCGCTCGGCGCAGGACGCACCTGTATCGGAAGTTTCTAGAACGTTATCGATGCTTCTTTCCGTTGCCTGTTTTCACTGACGCTTATGTTATCTGATGGTATGACCGACGCGAATTGTCTAGAACTTTCTGGAAGACCAGCGGGCATCAGGGATTAATCTGGAACCTTCGATGACTCATGTATAAAAGCCAACGCGTTTCGCCGCTGATCAGATTTCGACGATCGCCGACTGTGTTCGCCGCTATCGTTGTGCTTTGAGTATAGCTTGCTTTTGTGGGCACAGGTTCGCCCAATAAACAACCAGTTTCGTCATACACAGTTTTACGACTGTTTGCTTCACCGTCACTATACTACGTGACAATATAATTGCTATCGCAATAATAACAACTAACGACTAAACTAAGAACTACACATAGGCAACTTTTATAACAGTAAGGCTCATTGTGATCACAGTTACACGTTGACAATATCCAGTACAAGCACAGTGCCGTTCGTACCATACAAGTTTTACATTTTAACTTCGCACTGTTTTATTGTCGTACATTAAGCATAGGAGGTTTAAACCCATCGGATCTGTTTGTCCGGTGGGTTCCGCCCGGTCCGCTTCGGCCGTTCTCGCGGAAGGGCGAAGCCTCTTGTCGTGGCTGCGCAATGGAAGAGCTTGACGTCAGCGGCCAACGCCAGCGTGCGGGCCTAGGATGGCGTCGCGTGGGGAACAAAACATGAAGCAAAAGACGCTGGTTCGCGCACTCGGCTACTACGCCACATCGTTATTCTTGTAGGTGGCGTCGTGAGCCTTCATACGCGGTGATTCGCATATCGTAAACAACCAGCGTAGTGGTTAGCACGTTGGAGCGGCAGCGTTAGTCCTCCAAAGCAAACGAAGGTGTCTCAATCGAACACAAAGAAGCTTCTTAAGGAGATCAAGGTGGCGTAACAGAACTCCAAAGACGGACCCGTGCTTACACACCTATAACGAATCTGCAACAGATCATCCCAAATTTTATTATCAGAAACAATACAGACTTAGATATATTATCAGGCACAGCCGCCAAGCTCATGGCTATGTTGGGCAACGTTTTTTTGTATAAGTACGGAAAAACCTATACCTGGCTTCGTTACAGGAGTTGCAATAGCCGTATAAGAGGCGGGTTTATCGGGAGGGAATTTCGGTAAGTAAGAAAGGCTAGTTATAGAAGGAGCCTCTGTATCCAGTTCATCACTATTTCGAATGAAAATAGTTTGGCTGTTTTGGGCACTGTACAGGTCAGTATTGAATTCTTCCGCTCCTTTTACTATGTCATCAAAATTGCTTATGATATTACCATGCTTATCTTTCAGTGGATACATCTTGCCTTGTCCTATGCCAAGCTTTCTTCTTATTGATTTAATGCTGCGTCCATATTTTACGGCTTCCTCAATCTTCCCCACGTTATAATTTCGAATATCCCTTACTTTCTTCTTGTTGATCAGTTTTGATAGTTAAGCGAATTCTGTCTGATCTCTTGAGTTGGACATTTTCATGTTTTGTCGTTTCTTTATTAGATCCTTTTTTAGGGGCGAGGCTCCTTAAGGCGGCACCCGTTCGTCCCTCGTCGTAGTAGTAGTGTGTAACCAGTCTGAGAAAAATGAGAAAAAAATTCCGAAGTTGTGTCCGTAGCGCGGAATCGAACCAGGGACCCCTCGCTTCCGAGCGCGGCGTTAGCCCACTACGCCACGAAGCTTTTTTTTTTTTTTTTTTTTTTTTCTTTATTGCATTGATACAACAGTCAACCACGTAGTGACAAAATCATAATTTTAGAACTGTTTCATGTGTAACAAGCCTTCCATACGGGGCACCCAATCGGGTACACACTTTTTCACTTTTTCCATTTCGAGAAATGAAATTACAGACTCGCGAAAGTACTCTAGTGCAGGGCGAGCATCAACGTCTGCATGGCGAACAGCCATGCGTGACGTCCAGATACTATGCAGAGCCATTAACATTGTAATATCATATGGAAAACCATCCTCGTTATCAACCATTAGGTACCTTATTCCCTGTGCATCCAAAGGGAAATCCTTCTTTAAGGTCCTTTGCAGGACATCCCAGAAGAACACGCCATCCCAGCATTCCAGGAACACGTGTTCACTACGCCACGAAGCACACATAGACACAAGCACCACGATGGCAATAAATACCCAACATTAACGAAAGGCCGCGTTTCTAGCGCGTTTCTAACGCGTTTCTAACGCGTTTGTGCTAGCGCGTTACGGCCCGTGTAAGAAGCTGGTGTAAGACGCTATGGCCTCTCCGCCTTACCTTCAACGCGTTTCGAACGCGCTGCCCAAGGCGGTGGCAAGTCAAGTTCAAGTCGAGGAGCGTTTATGAATACGGCGGGGGGGGGGGGGGGGGTATACTCTCTCAGCAGTCATGTGATGGCTTCGGCAAACGCGGTGCACGTTCCGGCATGTGTAAATGGCTGCGTAAGACGCTGTGGCCGCTCCCCCTTACTAGAGAGTACTGCACGTCTCTAACGCGTTTGTGCTAGCGTCCGCTTAAGCGGGAGATCCGATGATTCCCTCCGGAGCTTCGCCCACTCGTCATCATTCACCCCGTGGATATGCTGTGATTTTTTTTCTTGGGAGAGCTTACCTACTGATTGCCTTGGTGCCTTACCTTCCACTTCAATAACTAGCGGTGAATTTAGAAGGGCCTTGAAAGACATGTCCAGGGGAAAAGCTGCTGGAGAAGATGTAATAACAGTCGATTTTATCAAGGATGGAGGAGATATCATAATTAATAAGTTTGCTGCCCTTTATACGCAATGCCTCACAACTTCAAGTGTACCAGAGAGCTGGAAGAACGCCAACATTATACTAATCCATAAGAAAGGAGACGTTAAAGAATTGAAGAATTATAGACCCATTAGCTTGTTTTCAGTATTGTATGAAATCTTCACCAAGATAATTTCCGATAGAATCAGGGCAACACTTCAGCCAACCAAGAGAACAGGTTGGCTTCAGGAAAGGATATTCTACGATGGATAATATCCATGTGATCAATCAGGTAATCGAGAAATCTGCGGAGTACAATCAACCTCTCTATATGGCTTTCATAGATTATGAAAAGGCATTTGATTCAGTAGAGATACCAGCAGTCATAGAGGCTTTGCGTAATCAAGGAGTACAAGAGGCATACGTGAATATCTTAGCAAACATCTATAAGGATTCCACAGCTACCTTGGTTCTCCACAAGAAAAGTAGAAAATTACCCATCAAGAAAGGGGTCAGGCAAGGAGACACAATCTCTCCAATGCTATTCACTGCATGCCTAGAAGAAGTATTCAAGCTCTTAGACTGGGAAAGCTTAGGAGTGAGGATCAACGGCGAATATCTCACCAACCTCCGATTTGTTGATGACATTGTCCTATTCAGCAACAATGGAGACGAATTACAGCAAATGATTGAGCACCTTAACCGAGAAAGTGTAAGAGTGCATGGGGTTGAAGATTAACGTGCAGAAGACAAAGATAATGTTCAATAGCCTGGCAAGGGAACAAGAATTCAGGATCGCCAGTCAGCCTCTAGAGTCTGTAAAGGAGGACGTTTATCTAGGTCAATTACTCACAGGAGATCCTGATCACGAGAAAGAAATTTACAGAAGAATAAAATTGGGTTGGAGTGCATACGGCAGGCATTGCCAAATCCTAACTGGGAGCTTACCACTGTCGTTGAAACGAAAAGTGTACAATCATTGCATTCTACCGGTGCTAACATATGGGGCAGAAACTTGGAGGTTAACAAAGAAGCTCGAGAACAAGTTAAGGACCGCACAAAAACCGATGGAAGGAAAAATCTTAGGACTAACGTTACGAGACAGGAAGAGAGCGGTGTGGATCAGAGAACAAACGGGGATTGCCGATATTCTAGTTGACATTAAGCGGAAGAAATGGAGCTGGGCCGGCCATGTAATGCGTAGGATGGATAACCGGTGGACAATTAGGGTTACAGAATGGATACCAAGAGAAAGGAAGCGCTGTCGAGGTCGGCAGAAAACCAGATGGGATGATGAGGTTAGTAAATTTGCCGGCGCAAGTTGGAATACGCTCGCGCAAGACAGGGGTAATTGGAGATCGCAGGGAGAGGCCTTCGTCCTGCAGTGGACATAAAAATAGGCTGATGATGATGATGATCATGATGATGATGATGACGAAAGCCTACTGTCATCATCATCATTATTCACAGAAGCTGACCCCCCCCCCCCTTCTCAGAAAATACCGGGATCCGCCCCTAGCTGCGGTGGTGTGTGTTTGCGTACTGCGCGGACCCAATGCGCTATGAGCTTAATGCCCCAACTTTTCTTTTCTCAGACAGATTCTGAGAAAAACCACTAGCTGCCGCACAGATCTCTCAGTGCAGCTATTTGCGGTGTCAACTAGTTTTTTAACAAGTCAGAGGGTGCTTTTCTTTCTTTCTGGTGTGCTGAAAAGTAGAAATGGAATAAATTCAAATAGGACTTCACATTTGTCTGCTTGGTCAGGCTTTGAAGTATTTTAGAGACGTTCATGTGCATGTGTCTTGTGAATGCGTACTCGGACGTTGAGTGAGACAGTTACGTCTCACTGCATTAAAAGGAAGCACCTAACTAATGTCATTTTTATCCTTGTTTCCAGACCTTATAGCGCTATCAGCCAGCAAGTTATACCTGGTACTAGAAATGAACCACATGCAATTTGATTCACTCAGTTTCGATCCACAAAAAGCACACTGGAGGAAACATGCATGATTAAGTGCGTATATGCAACATTGAGTCGCTGCAGAGAGGCATGTGAGTGTAATATGGAAATCAACTTAACATTAATACACTCGGCAGTAACTTTTTCTGAATTATAAATTTAAACATAGAAAGCAATTTCAATAAACGGCCACGCGTTGTTTTTTTAACCCAGTGAGCGGTGTCCTACACTTGAGATTTTTTTGCTTCCACGTGGTCGACGGGTGTGGCTGTAATAGCATTGCTTTGAAGCTCCTACGTTAGGTGTGCTTGTGGTACTTGGGGCAATTTGTCAAAACAAGTATGTATCAGATAAACGTGAATTCTTGTAAAACGTGGCACAAATATTGCTGTATTTGTCTTTGAAAAGTTATCAGAAAAGCAGCTTTTATAGCTTCAGTAGCTCATTCACTGTGGCTGCTTCAGCTGACCCTTTCGGAGTTTGTCCATCAATTTCATAGTAGCAGCTTTCAAACGCTCTACTATTGAGTGCTTGTACTGCTTATTTTCAGATGTGTTCACACCATACAAGTATAAATTACCTAAACTTATACAGCCACAAGCCACATTGTTAAGACAGGGACCTGATTATCAAAAAAGTAATAATACGATAAGAAAGGCAGCAAGAACAAGTGCTCACAACCAAATGTTTGTTTGTCAGAGGGATGCAACAATAATACAGCCCATCCAGGGGATGCATGGAAACCAGATAATAGCCACAAAAACAAAGCCTACTCATATGTCACAACCACCTTAATGAAAATTGACATTTAACTCCAGTGTATGCATAAGGAAGTCTTGCCAATTGTGCCATTTTACTGGCACTACTGCCATGTACTGCTGTGTTCCTGAATGGTGGCTCACATTTGCAGGCAGCGTTGGTGTAGCGACATTCATCATTCGTGCATCATTTATTCTTAGGGTTGTTCGTTTTCGGGTTTTATATTTTTTTCAATTCAGGGTGTTAAAATCGGGTGCTATTTTTCAAGCTGATAATCGGGGAGAAATCGGTTTTTCTGAAACCATTCCTAAATTCGAGTTTTTTCGTGTTAAATTTACAAATGTGCAAGTAATACATTACAGGCGTTTTTTTTCTGTTTTTTCGTTTTTTTTTATCGGTGGGTATCACAAGCTGCTTAATGCAAATGCGTTAAAGCTAGGGTCTGTTTCAAGCTGATAATCGGGGACACAACGGGGTTTTGTAGCAAATACTCCGAAGTTTGGCTTCTCTTTGGAAATAGTAAGTAATAATAATGATTATTATGTAATAATAATAGTAATTAATAAGTTACCAATCTAATAAGAGCATTGAAAACTTCAAGGAAATTAAACGTTTTATTCACGAAATGCTGGTCATCGATTTTTTAAACATCCTTGTTAACATACATTATCATTTACATTTGCAAGATGTAAACTGAGAACAGCTTCACAAGACATCTTCTAGGCGTATTTCGTAGGACGTCTTCCAGACGCACATAAAGAGCCGTTTTGTAGCTGTCTTAAATAGTTGTACACGTTCTAGTCCATTTCGGCTGGTCCAAGTCTACTAGTTTATTTTGGCTGGTCAAAACGTCTTGTGTTCAGTGGGCACGCGGGTATGTAATTCATAGAGTCGGCAAAGTACCTTTACACATGCAACAAACCTCTTCGAAATTGGTGCAGTGATTGCAGAGAAAAACGATTTCTCTGTTCACGCGCATGCATTTAGATAGCAGCATCTGAAAACCCATCTTAAATGCCTAATTTTGGGATTACACCTTGCGAATGTATTATAAAACCGAACACTTCTGTTCGCTAAAAAAAAGGCGGACTATTTCCACAAAATCACGACAGCAAGCTCGAAGGCGGCGCGGCGGAGATGCGAATCAATACAGCGTCCGCAGAGACCGTTGGATGGATGGATGCTATGAGCGTCCCCTTTGAAACGGGGTGGTGGGTTGCGCCACCAAGCTCTTGTTATTTTTTTTTTAATGTCCTACCTTTCTTTCTGAGAAACACACAAATACAAAGAATTCCAGGCATCGCCCTTTTTGAACCATCACTGGGAACTCTGTTTCTGTACGTCTCCATTGTTTGTGGTCTCCCTGCTTTTCTACCACCAAACCTCCAACCGCCTCTTACTAATCTCTACAGCGGACATGTTTACTTTGCCCTGCTATCAATGAACTCAAGGGCTTCAAGGAGATTGGAGGAGCCTAGACTTGCAGCTGGGTAGATTTCTTCACATTCCAATAAAACATGTTCCACCGTTTCTCCAGCTTTTCCACAGCAAGCACACGCGGCTTCGTCCTTGGTGTACTTCGTTTTATAACTGCGCGTTCTAAGGCATCCTGATCTCGCTTCGAAAATCAAGGAAATTCCCTTTGAGGTTTCATAAATTGTTTCTTTCCTGATTTCCTTTTTTTCCTATGTTGTAGGTAGTCATAGCAGGTTTCTTTTCCATTGCCGCCACCCATAACCTTGTCATTAGCCTCTCTCACTTTGCGTTTGACGTTCTTTATTGCCGTCTTCCTGGCCATACCAGTCACATATTTGCTGGTAAGCTTCCTAGTTCTTTTCCTCCACCTTGAGTCAATGTTTTGCATGTAAAAATACCTAAACACTCTTGCACCCCATCTACTTCCATTTTCCTCAGTCGTTCTTCAAAATCAATTTTACTCTGAGCCTCCCTTGCTTCAAAATTTGTCCAGCCCATATCACCCTGCACAGCTTCATTAGTAGTCTTCGCGTGGGTGCCCAACGCGATACGTCCCACTGACCTTTGGTTGCCATCGAATCCTGATTGTACCCCTGACTTCAAGCAAACAACCGCACTTCCAAATGTAAGCCCTGGAACCATTACACCTTTCCACATACCCCGGAGCACCTCGTACCTATTGTATCCCCATAGGGCTCTTGTTTCATTTGACCGCATTTCTCTTCCCTTTTGCTGTTATTGTTTTCTCGTGTGTCTCCAGATACATATCGCTTTGTTTATCCATATACCAAAGTATTTGTATTCTTTTACCCGAGGTATTTCCTGGCCCTGAATCAACACTGTCTGTTCACTGTTTTCATTGAATACCATAACACCTGATTTATTAACGCTACATTTTAATCCTAACTTCTAACATTCTTCTCCACAGATGTCAGGCAGACGTTGCATATCACTTTGCTTGTTAGCAAGCAACACAATGTCGTCCTCATAAAATAAACCTGGCAGCTGCTGCTCAACCATTGTGCCGGCTTGTTTGTGTATCGTATGTTGGGCGCCGAGCGCTACACGTGTACCGCGCAAGCGCATCGCATGTCAAACCGCAAGCGTCATGTATTAGGATTACTTATCTGTTATCGGCAGAAAGACAACGCCCCCTTTGAGATCCTATATATGTACGAGTGTTCAATAAAGCGTTGTTGTTTTCCCCACTGCCTCGACGCGACATGTCTGGCTTCCTGGACGCAACGATACATGGTGTCAGAAGTGGGATGCGCATCCAAGCACGGCTTTGATCTTCGACGGGCAGCGCAGCAGGGACTACGCAATGGATTCGTTGAGGCCGCCTGGTCCGTTAAACATGACGGGGGAAGCGAGCAAGAATTGGCAAACATTTAAGCAGAGATTCGAGCTTTTCCTTACTGCATCAGAACCGAATGACAAGCAGCGATCAGTGTCGTCGAAGACGGCGCTCCTTCTCAGTGTCGCAGGTGAGGACGCCATCGAGATATTTAACACACTGAGCTTCGCAGAAGGCGAAGACAAGACCGACTACGCGACGGTCATCAAGAAATTTGACGACTACTTCACGCTGCAGACCAACGAAGTACATGAACGCTACGTATTTCGGAAGAGAGTTCAGAGCGAAGGTGAGCCATTTGAGCATTTCCTACGGGACCTGAAGAAACAGGCACGGGCGTGCAATTTTGGCGCGCTTCTGGATTCTATGGTCAGAGACCAGATTGTGTACGGAACCAACGACGACAAGGTCAGAGAAAGGCTGCTCAGGGACTGTGAATTGACATTGCAGAAGGCTGAGCACGTTTGCAAGGCAGCCGAAACATCGGCTCTCCGCCAAGAAACTTGGGAACGAGGTCAAAAGCAAGTAGACGCCGTTCGCAATGCATGCCCGAAGCCGAAAACGGCGCAAGCCAACCTGTACAAATGCTTCAAGTGCGGGCGCACACATCAGCCTAGGAACTGTCCCGCGTTCGGACGAACATGCAGAAAATGCCAAAGGAGAAACCACTTTGCGAGTTGCTGCAGAGCCTCCGCGCTGGTTGGCGAAATTCAAGATCACGAAGATGACTTCAGCGTGTTAGAGGTGTCTACAAGAGGCGTAATAAGCCAACGCGACTGGATGGTTCGAATGAACATCAATAACGTCTCGGTCGAACTAAAGGTCGATACAGGCTCTCAGGCCAACTTGCTGCCCGTTGGAATATACCATAGGATGCGCCCAAGCCCTGAAATGAAGCAAAGTAGCGTGGTGCTACATTAATACGGTGGGGACCCGATCAAGCATCTTGGAGTCGTCCGAACGGAAGTGACGCTGGCTGACCGAACTGTCCCTCTTGAATTTTTTGTGGTGCGCAAAGGTCGCCAGGCAATCTTAGGCCTACAAGCAACCGAACGCCTGGGTTTGCTCTCGCGCGTTCACAGCGTCTCAAAGGATGGCTGTGAAGAAATTGTGAAAGACTTTCGTCACCTTTTCACTGGGACTGGCTGCGTGAAAAAAGTGTATCACATGGTTCTTCGAGACAACGCCGTGCCAGTCGTTCAACCAGTTCGACGTGTGCCGTTGGCCTTGACAGAACCATTACGGAGTGAACTCGAGAGAATGGAGCACGCCGGAATCATCACAAGAGTCACCGAGCCTACTGACTGGGTGAGTCCCTTGGTGATTGTTCGAAAAAAGAACGGGAAAATTCGTCTCTGCATTGACCCTAGGAAAATAAATGAGTGCATAAAGAGGGAGCACTACATGATGCCACGACGAGAAGACATAGAAGCTGAGTTAGCTGGTGCAACTGTGTTCTCCCGTTTAGATACTAACTCTGGATTTCACCAAATCCCCTTGGATGACTCAACATCGCGGATTTGCACGTTCTCTACCCCGTTTGGTCGTTACCGCTTTTTACGATTGCCCTTCGGCATATCGTCCGCCCCTGAGGTGTTCCAAAAAGCGCTGAATGAAATTTTCGAAGGCCTTCCCGGTGTGAAAATATACGTGGACGACATTTTGGTTTGGGGTTTGTCGGTAGAAGAGCACAATGAACGTCTCAAATCTGTTTTGCTAGCAGCAAAACACGCCGGTTTAACCTTCAATCCTGATAAGTGCAGTATCGGCGTCCAGGAAATCGAGTTCCTTGGAGATGTAATTGATAAAACAGGCATCAGGCCGAGCCCGACGCTGATTGGTTGTATGCTGCACATGCCGACCCCAGAAGACAAGCTCGCGGTGCAAAGGATGCTTGGTGTCGTCAATTATTTCGGCAAGTTTCTCCCTTCATTAGCTCAAAGAACAACTCTTCTGAGGAGCTTGATCAGACAAAATGCCGTCTTCGAATGGACCGATAACCATGCAAAAGAATGGAAACAACTGTGTGACTACCTTAGCACACAACCCTTGTTGTCGGTATTCGATCCGGCCAAAGCAACCAAAGTGTCTTGTGATGCATCCCGAGACGGAATCGGTGCCGCTTTGTTGCAGTGTCACAACGACACATGGAAGCCCGTGGCCTATGCATCGCGAGCACTTACCGAAACACAACAGCGTTATTCTCAAATTGAAAAAGAGGCCATGGCCGTGGTATTTGGCTGCGAAAGATTTAATCACTTCGTCTACGGTCGCCAATTTACTGCTGAAACAGACCACCGCCCTTTGATCGCCATCTCCCAGAAGGCCATTGGTGACATGCCTCCGAGGTTGCAAAGATTTTTTCTGAGATTGCTGCGTTATGACGTGCAATTAAAATTTGTTCCAGGTAAGCAGCTCCTCCTGGCTGACATGCTGTCGCGTGCCACAACCAAGACAACGGCCTCCGACCTCGACAGCAACGATGTAGAGGTACATGCCATGAGTACAGTTTCTTCATTTGTTAGTGAGGGCACATGGAAGCGGCTGGCTACAGAAACAGCGCGAGACGAAGAGCTAAGAAACGTGCTGCTGGATCTAGAAGCTGGAAAATGCTTGAAAGGACCGTGGAAACGATTCGAGGGAGAGTTATCCCACCTGAAAGGAGTCCTGCTCAAGGACTGCAAAGTGGTTATACCGGCTAGCATGAAAAGAGAGACACTAGAAAGAATTCACCAAGGGCACTTGGGAATCAACAAGAGCAAAGCCAGGGCAAGACAACTAGTTTTTTGGCCGGGAATGAACTCGGACATAGAATCGTTAGTCCAGACATGTCCTATTTCCAAAAAGTACGCATATAGCCAACCTCAAGAGCCTTTACTGATGCGCCCCGTGCCGGACCAACCGTGGTACCGCGTGAGTATTGACATTTTTGAGTACGGCGGGAGGTCGTACCTGTGCGTCTACGATGCCCTGTCAAACTTTCCAGAAGTTGAACTGCTCAAAGACACCACGGCAAAAACAGTAGTTGACGTAACAAGTGCGATCTTCGCTAGGCACGGCATTCCCATGGAAGTTTGTTCTGACAATGGTCCTCAATTTTCATGTCGTGAATTCGCGTTGTTCTCACAATTATACGATTTTCGGCATGTCACGTCCAGTCCGGGATACCCACGTTCTAATGGGTTGGCAGAGAAGGGCGTCCAGATAACTAAGCGTATCCTCAAGAAAACGACTGAAGCGAAACAAGATTTCTGGTTGGGACTGCTTGCTTTCAGGACCACTCCACTCGAGTGTGGTGCATCGCCCGCTGAGCTGCTGATGGGACGACGGCTCCGCACAACAATTCCCGACGTTCGAGGCAACCCCAGTCACAAGGTGCTCCGGCCCCTTCAGACAGACCACTCTAGGGGACCAATGGCGCGCCTGAGCCCGGGAGATACGGTCCGAATCAAGAAAGGTGCATGGGCGACGAAAGCGAAAGTTCTCACGCCTGCTGGTCACCCCAGGTCGTATACAGTCGTCACAGAAAACGGCATGGTGTTGAGGCGCAACCGGCAGCACCTGCTACTGACCCGCGAGCCATTCCGACGCAACGACCAGGAAGACGACGATGATGACTTCGAGGGCAACTCGGGCCAAAGAAACGGGTCGGCACCTCCGACTATTGCAACGGAGCCTGGTGCCCAAATAAGTATCTCGTCCACACCCGCCCCAAGGAGGTCGCTCAGACAACGTCGACCGCCTCAACGTCTGGCCTACGACCAGAACTTCGCGCAAGTGCCTTGAACTAAATTGCATGACAATTTTCATTAATGTTCTTTTTTCCTTTTGTTTTGTTTTGAACGGGGGAAGATGTATCGTATGTTGGGCGCCGAGCGCTACACGTGTACCGCGCAAGCGCATCGCATGTCAAACCGCAAGCGTCATGTATTAGGATTACTTATCTGTTATCGGCAGAAAGACAACGCCCCCTTTGAGATCCTATATATGTACGAGTGTTCAATAAACCGTTGTTGTTTTCCCCACTGCCTCGACGCGACATGTCTGGCTTCCTGGACGCAACGATACAGTTTGTATGAGAGGTTAAATCAGATATTGATTCCATCTAGTGCTCTTTCCATCCGTACCACGTACATCATAAACAGCAGTGGGGATAAAGGGCAACCCGGTCTCAGTCCCTTGTTGATATCAACTTTATCCTCGCTCTTCATCCCTTCCCATTCAATGCAAACAGTATTTTCTCGGTGAATCTCCTTCAACAGCTGTATACAGTCGTTGCCTATACCTTCCCCTTTTAGAATATTCCACAAAATACTGCGATCTACGTTGTCATACGCTCCGGCAATGTCCAGAAAAGTTACATATAGTGGTCTCCTTTCTTTTCTGGATATTTCGATACACTGAGTAAGGACAAATAAGTTATTATCCAGCCGCCTACCGATTCTGAAGCCATTCTGAAGTTCTCCCAATGTGCCATTATGCTCTGCCCATGCTTGCAGCTTCAATTTATTCGCCTGCATTGCTAACCTGTACTTTACCGATGTAATGGTCAGCGGTCGATAAGAGTGAATTTTATCTTTTTCCCACTTACCTTTATAAATTAATTTCATCCTACTTTGTCTCCAACTGTCTGGTATTCGCCTATGCTGTAAGCATTTTTCTACTGCTTTCAACAGAGCTTCCTTACTTTTTGGTCCTAGCTCATTAATCAGTCTAGCGGGAACCTCGTCTAAACCTGTGGCTGTGCGTTTAGGAATTTTCGCTTCAGCTTTCTTCCAGTTGAAATTACTGAGCACCAACTCCTTTTCCGTCTGGTTCTCTTTCATTCTCTCTTTTTCCTCAGAAACCATCTCGCCATTGCCCTGAAATGATTCTGCTGTTATTTTTCGAACATACTTTAATGCCCCGTCCCCTTCCAGTTTATTTCCATCTTCGTCAAGGATATGTTGCTGTACTGTTCCCACCTTCCTGCCTAATACGTTAATGTGATTCCAAAATATTCTAGGTGCGGCCTTCTTTTTCTCACGTATTTCTGACAACCAACGTTCACTTTCACCTTTAATCTTTGCTTGAACTAATATTTGAACCATGTTTTTTTTTCCCGCGTTAGACTTCCCATTTTCTGTCTATTTCATCCTGCGGCAACTCTGAGTTTCTTGCCTGCCTGTGTTCTCGTGATGCTTTCTTTCGTTCGTCGATCGCCTCCCGTATCTCCCTGTTCCACTAGCTTTTCGGCTTCCTTTTTCCTTTCCAACAAGCATGCTGCTTCTCTTTCCTCATTTATTTCATTACACTTACAAGCTCACAATATTCCCACTCCCTGCTTGGATATTTGTCAAGTTCTTTCTCGACTCTTGCGACTATATTTGCTATTTGTTCATCTTTCAAATTTGGACTAGTCATTCTTCGTTCCTTGCTCTCTTTCCCAACTACATATCCCATTTTCAAAATGATGCGTTTATGGTCACTCCCTATGCTGCTGTCCCCTTCCGCGTCAATGACCATTTCTTTCAACTTATCATAAATTCCTTCTGTCATCAGACAGTAAGTAAATCCAGCTTCGTTGGAGATTTGTGTTGTCTTGTTTAATTCTTTTCCCTGTCTCAGGCATAGAATCATAGGGGGAGCAATGAAGCAACATAAAACAAACAAAAGCAACGCTGCCCTCCGCGCGTCTGCGCATGCGTGTCGTCACCAGTCAGCCCAACGTGGGATTCCGAAACTCCTCTTTCAAAAGCACAATATAAAGCTACGAGAGGGAACAGCGGCCTCAGATCGTCGTAATGACGGCTTGACAGTCGTGGGTACTCTTGTGTATTCATAACTACAGCCTTTGCAAATCTTGCCTCTGAACGAAATTGTTTGATCCAATCATTGTTTTGTTCCCAGTTTGTTCGTTTCCCAAATAAAAGTATTTAAAGCGCCCTACAAGAAGCCGTAAACGCCATCGAAAGCTATCTCCAAAACTGTGGCCTCCGCTGCGCCCCCGACAAATCTGAGCATCTCGTCCTCAAAGCAAGAACGACAGGCAGGCCACCCAGCTACGAAGAGCCCGACCCCTGCGTCACCCTCAATGGGACGCCAATCCCGAAAGTCGATACGTTACGAATACTGGGACTCCTTATTCACAAGGATGGATCCGGAGCGGCCAGCATACCAAGACTACAACGCACGCTTTCGCAACTCACGCACCTCGTCAAGAGGATCTCAAGCCAAAGAAGCGGCCTCAAGGAGCAAGACACGCTCAGAATAACACAAGCACTGCTCACCAGCCGCATGACATACGGAATGCCGTACCTGGCCTTAAAGAACGCAGAGATCGAAAAGATCAACATCATGATAAGGAAGGCAATCAAAGTCGCCCTGGGACTCCCCCCCCATGGCGTCTACTACACGTCTCCTTAAGATGGGCGTCCACAACACGTGGCAAGAGCTTGCAGCTCGCTGAAGCGCACAAGAACAGCCAACTGGAACAACTGCAGCTTACACCCACCGGGAGATCAGTACTCCGACACCTGAACTACAGTGAGACGTACGTCGCAGACACGGACAAGAAAGAAAGAATCCCATCAGACGTTCGAGAGTCCCTCTGCATTGCACCCATCCCACGCAACATGCATCCCATATACCACAAGAGTAGAAGACAAGCTAGAGCCAACGCGATCAAACGAAGATTCAAGCAAGACCCAGACGCCCACTACACCAACGCGACCAAGTATCCGCATCGAAACGCGTACGCTCTCAGCGTCGTAGACTCCCGAGGCCGCGAGTTAGCATCGGCAACCGTCAAGGCACGCAACCCGGAAACGGCGCAAGAAGCGGCAATCGCTCTCGCCACCACCACATGCACAGACTCAGCAGTCATTTTCACTGACTCTCAGGCCCCCTGTCGAAATTTCTCGAGGGGCCGCATCTCGGCTGATGCACTCAAGCTACAACAACGACGTAGCACTCCGCTCCCGTACACCTGCGTAATGTGGGTACCCGGACACGAGGGACTAGAGGGGAACGAAGCGGCCCACGCCACTGCCCGCGAGCACGTCAGCCGGGCTCCGCTCGCCCCACACGCCCTCCAACCCGCGGCAGAAGAGGTGGAAGCCGTCATCATCATCAGCATCATCATCATCATCATCATCAGCCTATATTTATGTCCACTGCAGGACGAAGGCATCTCCCTGCGATCTCCAATTACCCCTGTCTTGCGCTAGCGTATTCCAACTTGCGCCTGCGAATTTCCTAACCTCATCATCCCACCTGACTTTCTGCCGTCCTCGACTGCGCTTCCCTTCTCTTGGTATCCATTCTGTAACCTTAATGGTCCACGGGTTATCCATCCTACGCATTACATGGCCTGCCCAGCTCCATTTCTTCCTCTCAATGTCAACTATATAGAATATCGTCTACCCCCGTTTGTTCTCTGATCCACACCGCTCTCTTCCTGTCTCTTAACGTTACTCCTAAGATTTTTCGTTCCATCGCTCTTTGTGCGGTCCTTAAATTGTTCTCGAGCTTCATTCTTAACCTCCAAGTTTCTGCCCCATATGTTAGCACCGGTAGAATGCAATGATTGTACACCTTTCTTTTCAACGACAGTGGTGAGCTCCCAGTCAGGATTTGGCAATGCCTGCCGTATGCACTCCAACCCAATTTTATTCTTCTGTAAATTTCTTTCTCATGATCAGGGTCCCCTGTGAGTAATTGACCTAGATAAACACACCCGCCGCGGTTGCTCAGTGGCTATGGTGTTGGGCTGCTGAGCACGAGGTCGCGGGATCGAATCCCGGCCACGGCGGCCGCATTTCGATGGGGGCGAAATGCGAAAACACCCGTGTACTTAGATTTAGGTGCACGTTAAAGAACCCCAGGTGGTCCAAATTTCCGGAGTCCCCCACTACGGCGTGCCTCATAATCAGAACTGGTTTTGGCACGTAAAACCCCACAATTCAATTCAATGCGACCTAGATAAACATATTCCTTCACAGACTCTAGAGGCTGACTGGCGATCCTGAATTCTTGTTCCCTTGCCAGGCTATTGAACATTATCTTTGTCTTCTGCATATTCATCTTCAACCCAATTCCTGCACTTTCTCGATGAAGGTCCTCAATCATTTGTTGTAATTCCTCTCCATTGTTGCTCAATAGGACAATGTCATCTGCAAACCGAAGGTTGCTCAGATATTCGCCGTCGATCCTCACTCCTAATCCTTCCCAGTCTAAGAGCTTGAATACTTCTTCTAAGCATGCAGTGAATAGCATTGGAGAGATTGTGTCTCCTTGCCTGACCCCTTTCTTGATAGGTATCTTTCTACTTTTCTTGTGGAGAACCAAGGTAGCTGTGGAATCCTTGTAGATATTTGCTAAGATATTCACGTATGCCTCCTCTACTCCATGATTACGCAATGCTTCTATGACTGCTGGTATCTCTACTGAATCGAATGCCTTTTCATAATCTATGAAAGCCATATAGAGAGGTTGATTGTACTCCGCAGATTTCTCAATTACCTGATTGATGGCATGGATATGGTCCATCGTAGAATATCCCTTCCTGAAGCCAGCCTGTTCTCTTGGTTGACTGAAGTCAAGTGTTGCCCTGATTCTATTGGAAATCATCTTGGTGAATATTTTATACAATACTGAAAGCAAGCTAATGAATGGGTCTGTAATTCTTCAATTCTTTAACGTCTCCCTTCTTATGGAGAAGTATAATGTTGGCGTTCTTCCAGCTCTCTGGTACACTTGAAGTTGTGAGGCATTGCGTATAAAGGGCCGCAAGCTTTTCAAGCATGATATCTCCTCCATCTTTGATTAAATCTAGTGTTATTCCAATTTCTCCAGGCGCTTTTCCCCTGGTCATGTCTTTCAAGGCCCTTCTAACTTCATCGCTAGTTATAGAAGGAGCTTCTGTATCCGGTTCATCACTATTTCGAATGAAAGTAGCTTGGCTGTTTTGGCTACTGTACAGGTGAGTATATAATTCTTCTGCTGCTTTTACTATGTCATCGAAATTTCTGATGATATTACCATGCTTATCTTTCAGTGCATACATCTTGCCTTGTCCTATGCCTAGTTTTCTTCTTACTGATTTCATGCTGCGTGCATATTTTACGGCTTCCTCAATTTTTCCCACGTTATAATTTCGAATATCCCTTACTTTCCTCTTGTTGATCAGTTTTGACATTTCAGCGAATTCTATCTGATCTCTTGAGTTGGACACTTTCATGTTTTGTCGTTTCTTTATTAGGTCCTTTGTTTCTTGGGAGAGCTTCCCTACAGGTTGCTTTGGTGCCTTACCTCCCACTTCAATTGCTGCTTCTGAGATCAGCCTAGTTACGGTTTAATTTATTAGCTCTATGTTATCTTCATCTTCCTGTTCTAAAGCTGCAAATTTGTTTGCGAGCACCAGCCTGAATTGGTCTGCTTTCACCCTTACTGCGTCTAGGTTGGCCTGTTTCCTCTTGACTAATTTCACTCTTTCTCTCTTCAAATTGAGAGAAATCCTAGACCTCACTAACCTATGGTCACTGCACTTTACCTTACCTAACACTTCACATTCTGCACTTTCAGGTCCACTTCCTGTTGGTGCGCTTCCTGAAGAATGTATTCATTATTCGGAGCCTATTCCTTTCCGCGAATTCCACCAACATCTCTCCTCTTGCATTCCTAGAATCGATGCCGTAGTTTCCAATTGCTTGCTCGCCAACCTGCTTTTTGTCCACTTTTGCATTGAAGTCGCCCATGACTACAGTATACTGAGTTTGCACCTTTCTCATTGCTAATTCCACATCTTCATAAAACTGTTCTATTTCTTCATTATCGTGACTGGAAGTTGGGGCGTAGGCTTGTACTACCTTCATTTTGTACCTCCTATTCAGCTTTATTATAACGACTGCTACCCTCTCACTAATGCTGTAAAATTCATCATGTTGCCCGCTATGTTGTTATGGACTAGAAATCCTACCCCGGATTCTCTCTTATCTGGAAGACCTCTGTAGCAGAGGACGTGGCCGTTAGTCAGCACTGTGTAAGCTTCACCAGTTCTTCTAACCTCACTAAGGCCAATAATATCCCATGCAATACCTGATAATTCCTCAAATAGTCCTGCTAAGCTAGCCTCACTCGAGAGGGTGCGCGTGTTGAACGTTGCCAGGTTCAGTTTCCATTGGCGGCCTGTCCGGACCCAGAGATTCTTAGCACCCTTTGCCACGTCACAGGTCTGACCGCCGCCTTGGTCAGGTGCTCCGCAGCCACTGGGGACTGAGGGCCATGGGTTAATTGTCGGAGTCATCAGGGACCCAACAACTATTCGGCTATATTGCAACACTACTGGCTCGAGCGCAGCGTGTGCCCTCCACCGCACCAAACCTCGGCACAGAAGAAAGCGTGGTCCTCAGACGCCTACAAAGTAATACTTACACTCACGGATCAATAATGCACCGCTTCTACCCGACGCTCCACAGCTACCTCTGCCCACTCTGCAACGTTCCAGACACCCAGGCACACTTGCTCTTGGAATGGCCGTGGGCATGAAGATAGCAAAATGCATCCGGAAATGGACGCTAACCGAGCACCACAAGCAAACGGAGACCATCTAATCTAAACGTGGGAGGCCAAGCTCACCCTCGGAGACCTGGAAGACCAACGACAACTCGTCGCCAGGGCCAAGAGGGCAGCCGAAGCCAGAGGGTTCTAAGGTCCCTATATAAGAAAAGTACCGCCATCCTTTGATAAACGCCGCTCCTCTCTCTCTTGTATCTCCGATTGGACGATGATAGCGCGCGCTTTTCACTTCTTTATATTTTCTTTTTTTCCACCTTAGAGCCATGTTGAAAGTCCTCTGCGCAGCCGCAGTCGCCGGCGGCGCGCGCCCGGCCTGAAAGCTTCAGCGTGGACTTTCTAGGTGCGCCACCGTCGACTTGGCTTTCGCAAGCAAAAAGTAAAGAAAAAAGCAAGCGCTTTAGGAGAGGAGGCGGCGGAGGAAAGGGTAGATGGCGGTACTTTTCTTATATAGGGACTTTAGAGGGTTCCTGGACTAAGGAACCTTCCCACCTCAGGGTGATACCGGGCCTCGCTCGGGACACTGTTTGAAGAATAAACGTTTCTCTCTCTACATGCCTATACTGCATGGTGCTTGGTGCATGGTGTTTATTTGGAACATTCATATGAAAAATCGAATGCAAAGACTCCGATAGCTGCCAACGACTCCGATAGCTGCAATAAACTATAAAACAGTTTCGACGTGCAGGTTAAAAAAAATACTTTTTCCCCCTGAAGTAATTGTGCATCTGAGCAATGCCTGTATTTCTACTAATCCGCACTTGGTTCTATCAACCAGGTGATGACGAGTTATCAAATTGGGCAAATTGGTTTTGAACCGCATCATAATACATCTCAGCTGAAATATATTCACCTAAAGCAAAAACAAAAAATTATTTTGTTTCATTTTTCTTCCGGAAAAAAGGCCGTTATAAGAAAGGTTTTTTAAGCAAAGGGTCACTAATATCCAGAACAAGTGATTTCACTTACTGTCCAGTCGGGAATGTGTGTTATAGCATCGGGTGATTGGTTGACTGCTTAAGAGTTGAACCCAGCAATATATTGTCATAGAAGAGTTCTGTTCTATTATTTATTCATGTTTACATAAAGCATTCAATACAAGTGGAAGCAAAATTAACATATCTAGAGAGTGCCACGTGCGTCGATGATGGCTTAGCAATTCTAGGCGAATTCACTGACTATTTGCTCAATGGAACAATATCTCATATAAACCGAAGCATAGCAAAAAAGAAAACAAGTGCGACTACGAGGCAAGAAATAAGCAAGGATCGGCATATTTGGGGGGGGGGGATAAAATGTACAAACACACTTTACGCGCCTTCAGATATGTGCTTGATGTTTTTCCTAATGTGTCGGCTAAAAAGCAAAAGATTATCAAAACGTTTTGCGTTTCTCTCCCTTTCAAGGCCTCCGTATTCGGTCCTCTCCGCCCTTCATATGAAAAGCCCAGAATTTCAATTTAAAATGAAGGATGTAGCGAAACAGCTCTTTAAAATTAGGGTTTCGGTTCCCACGCCGCCAACAAAAAATGGCAGTGCGCCGCCGCCGATCAAATACCCGGCGCCGCGCCGACGACGCCGCCGCCGCCGCCGACCTGAAACGACCACCACGCCACCGCCGGTTGAAACCCACACGGCGCACACCTCTACCGTGGCTTAACATCAAGGGGCTTTACCGTGATGATGATGATGATGATGATGATGATTTATTGGCATCCCCTTCGAAACGGGGCGGCGACAAATACTCACCTAGCCTGCTTGATTTAATCAGGTATACTACACATGTTCTTTATCTCGCATTTTTGTATACCTTTTTCAAAAATTTAGCTTGTACCGCTGCCTATGATTTTAAGAGATCAGGTCGTATCCATCTTTTCCCTGCTTTTTTTCCACCAGTACTCTAATCGTCTCTTGCTGATCTCTACGGCTGATCTGTTTATGTTTCCTTCCACTTTAAACCCAAGCGCTTCTGGGAGTTGCACGTTACCTACGGTTCTCGCTGGGTGGATCCCGTCGCATTCCATTAGGATGTGCTGAGTGGTCTCTGGATCTTTACTGCAGCATACACATGTCTCATCTAGTTCCGAATATTTGTTCCGATATGTTTTCGTCCTTAGGCAACCGGCTCGAGCCTCAAATAGCAAGGCACTGCCCTTTGTGTTATCGTACAGATTTTCCCTTCTAATTTCTTTCTTCTCATTCTTGTAAATCTCCATTGTCCTTTTCGTTTCCATTCTTTGCATCCAATTCACGGTCTCTATTTCTCTCACTTTTTTTCTGATGACCCCTGGTTGTCTATTTACAGTTTCGATTATCCTGTACTTGGTTGCGAACTTCTTTGACCTCTTCCTCCATTCTGTGTCCACGCTTTTCATGTAGAGATACTTGTACACTTTAGCCTCCCATTTATTTTCATCCATGTTCCTGAGCCTTTCTTCAAAACTAATTTTGCTTTGTGCTTCTCTGACTTCAAAAGAGGCCCAACCCAAGTCACCATGTACTGCCTCATTTGTCGTATTACAGTGTGCTCCCAAAGCCAACCGGCCTCCTGATCTTTGGTCAACTTCCAAACCCGCCAATATATCCGATTTTAAGCATATAATGGCATTTGCGAATGTTAGCGCTGGCACCATTGCCGAATACCGTGACTTGGTATTGAGGCGCCACCTAGTAGCGCTGCAGAGAAGTGTGGCCTCCGAGACTAGAAGCGTGGCGCGCCGCCGGTGGCTGCGACCGCTGTGGATTCCTCCCTCGCTTGCCGCACACTCAGTGGCACGTACTCAGTTGTCGAGACGTTCACGGAAGAGCAGCAATACCGAGTGCATTGATGGCGCAACTCGCTGAAGGCTGGCGTGAAAGGCCTTCATTGAAAAGCGGCACATGCATTTGTGGCGCAGCCTGCTTATGCGTCGGGTTGTTGTCCTTGATAGAGAGAGATTGTCATTGCAGTGAGAGAGTCAGAAATGCTCAGACCTGGGTCACGCTGGCCACCCGCTACTTTGTCTTTGTTTGATCAAGATATTAAATGACAAAGTAGCGGGTGGCCAGCGTGACCCAGCTCTGAGCATTTCTGTCTTTGTTTGATCAAGATATTAAAAGCTGAGCACTAGGTCGCGGGATCGAATCCCGGCCGCGGCAGCCGCATTTCGATGGAGGCGAAATGCAAAAACGCCCGTGTGCTTGCGTTGTAGTGCACGTTAAAGAACCCCAGGTGGTCAAAATTAATCCGGAGCCCTCCACTACGGCGTGCCTCATAATCAGAACTGCTTTTGGCACGTAAGACCCCAGAAAGAAGAAGAAGATATTAAAAGTTCGCTCGAGTGTTGCTCTAGTCTATCGGAACGTTTCTGCTGTACAGATCATTGATTTGAGCGTTTAAGCACCGCCGTATGGTAAACGCTGCAAATACTGCAATTGCTACCACACGCAAACTTGGAGAGGCAACCACTTCGCAATGGTAGCAACGGCGACGCGCTACAATATTTACCGTATGGCTGTTCCGGCTGCCCTAAAGCTCTCCATTTACCGGGTCTCAGGAGGGTGCGCGGTTGTGGCGGCTACGGGTATTTCCAAATAATGCACGTATTGCGCAGCATATGTGTACTGGCCCCCAAAGCCATGCAAACTAGATGTGCACGCATGTACAAGCAAAATACATTGAACAACAACAAAAAGCCAACACTGGCAGCCGCACCGACCACTTCATAAATGGCTGTTGTGCGCGCGCGCATTACGTTTATCGCACTAATGGGCATGCAAGAAGAGAAAAGGCGGACTGCTTACCACGACGCATGAATAATCTGAATATAGTTTATTTTTGCTAACACTTAGAGACTATAAACACAAAGCACAGTAGAAGGTCTCGTATTCGAGGACTTGCCGTGGCGAGCAAAACGAATGTTGCTACAAGAAAGATACATCACAGGCATACATTTATTATGCACTCTTACAAATGAATGTAAGGAATTGTTCAATCAGCATCAAACTTACATTTGAAAGTAATGAGTAATTACACATTGGCAGCACAGAAATAAATGTCATAAAACATTGCAGCCCCCCACAAGGACACATAAAAGACTGATATATCTGTAGCATTTCTTCGGATTGTTAAATCAGCATAAAGCTTACACTTGAAAGTAATGAGTAATATATTATAGTATATATATAATATATATATATATAGGTAAGTACACATTGGTAGCACAGAAATAAATGTCATAAAAATACTACAAGACATTGCAGCAACCCACAAGGACACATAAAAGACTGGTATATCTGTAGCATTTGTTAGAATTGTTAAATCAGCATAAACCATACATTTGAAAGTAATCACTAATATATATGAGGTAAGTACACATTGGCAGCACAGAAATAAATATGTCATAAAAATAGTACAAATACATTGCAGCAACCCACAAGGACACATAAAAGACTGGTATATCTGTAGCATTTCTTCGTCTAGCACACAAGACACACCAGGGTGGGGTGAAAACACAGACAAGTTCTAACTTCCAACAGATTGATTTTCAGAAGCGTTCCACACATATATAGGGGGATGAACAAGAGCAGGCTCAACTGTTTTTGCAACATTTGAAGTGATACACGCACTAAGAATATGCGTTCAGCGCGCCGACCACAGCGCACAGACGACAGTGCTACACTGTGACCTGCAGGGAGCACAGATACCTTGAAGTTGCGGTAAACGCAAGACACATCCCTGTATTTACGTCTATGCAACTTCCCGCGCTCAGAGTTGTGCGCCGTACTATAGTCATGGTTAATTGGCATCTAGAATAATTTCACAGTCGTCACGGGTATACCGAGGGTACGAGCCGCCCCAAAGGTTCCATGGGTGATGTTATGCCAAGTACCGGGAGAAAGAGATATCCAGAGAGTTCAGAAAAGCGTTTTACATACATATGCACATGATAGCCTTAAAGAACCGCTCCGTGATGATCGGAGCTTACTACATGTTAAGTCGTTGCATGTCCGAGCGTCTACATGGTCGAGCGTGTCTCACAACACTCAAGCTCCGCTTTTTATGCAGTTTCCCCTTTCACTCGATGGGGAATGCACGGCAGTTCTTCTTGGGCAATTACAAACTTCGACCAGCTCGCAATATCCCGCCCATGATGTGACACCGTTCCGCCGGGCTCTGCCTCCAGTGTTGCTTGATCGCTCCCGCACACCAGATAACGGGTGGCAACTTGGGAACCAAATGGCGACGTGATTCCCACAAAAATGCTTGACGTTTGCCCCTTGCAAGTATTAGTGGCCTCTCCGTGACGGTCAATTTGACAGGGTCCGGAGACCGGCCTTTGCGGAAGCCACTGTTTCCAGGGAGGGCGGCTTTTGTCTCGAAAGGGGGCTCCTGGCTTGCGCGTCACAGTCGGCGCCGGGCCTCGCCGTGGTCCGGGCGGGCGCTGGTGCTTCCCGGGAACACCCCAAAAGCGAGGTTGTCGTTTTAGCGCCCCATGCGGCCGATGACTCATTGCAGCCTGATGTCTCGCCCATCAGCTCTGGGCAGTCGAGCAGCCGGAGATACACGAGACATAAATGCTCGTTTATTCGCCCCAGGTGACGCTGAAGTAGTCGCCAGCTCCTTGGCCTCGAGAAAACGACGGAGAGGGAACAGCACTCCACTTCTGCCGGTGAAGCATTCTTTGTCCCGAGGGACCGCGAGGCACAGCAATACCTATGTTGGGCCGTACACGCTCCGTCTCTCTGGAGCTGCCTCTATTCGCCGCTAACAACACAGCTAGATTTCTTGTCCCGATGCCGGTATCACTAGCTTCTCCAGCGGTGGCACCCTCCAACGGCAATCGCTCGTGTACAGCGTTCATTCGTCCCCGCTGTCTGTGCGCGCCTGTCTCCACCTTCGTTGTAGTATTTTTTGAGGAGGACGAACTCACTTTTAACAAGGACGAACTCCCTTGTAAAATGTACCGAATTGTACCGGAAGGGTGGAAGGATTCCCTCGTCATTCCTATCCCCAAACCAGGCAAGCCAGCTACGATAGCAACGAACCTTCGCCCTATTTCCTTAACATCACATTTGGGCAAACTCATGGAAAAAATGGTGGCCGAAAGACTTCACTTGTTCCTCGAAGTTTAAAGAAAGCTCCATCACACACAAACAGGCTTCTGTGCTCGCTTGTCGGCGCAAGACAGCCTCCTTTTGATACATGACGATCTAACCTCTGAGCGCTTGCAAGGCCCTCGCATACTAGCCACCGTTGATATACATAAGGCGTTTGACAACGTAGGAGTAGATGCTATGTTGCAATAAATGCACGCAGTAGGACTAGAAGGTCGCATAGTGATATACATCACATCACTATTGACAAACCGCACTATTCGAGTCAAGATAGGAGATCGATTATCGCCGCTTCATTACATCACACATGGCCTTCCGCAAGGCTCAGTGTTGTCCCCTGTAATGTTTAACATAGCCATGCACCATCTCCCGTATCACCTCGCTAAGGTGGACAGGTTGCATCACTCAATATACGCAGACGACGTCACAGTATGGACCACGGGAGGGTCACTTGGTGAGCAGCAAGATGCCATCCAAGCAGCTCTAGATACAATACAGTGACATCTTTCAGCACTCAGACTCTCTCCTTCCCCGTCAAACTCACAGTATATTGTGCTTTGTCAAAAGAAGATGAGGGAAGAAGCAGTAACCTTAATGAATGTGCCGAAAATACAAGGAAGCCCAATCGAAAAAGCACAGGACCTCAGAATTTTTGGACTCACTATATCGGACACAGGAAACGACACGGCATGGCTTCAACAGACACTGAGCCGCTGCCGAGCAACGCAACGGCTCCTCCGAAGACTCACCAGTCGTAAGTGGGGCCTCAGAGAAGACACCCTCGTTATAATGACGAAACATCTCATCACATTGAGAATTCTGTACGGCTTCCCTTACACACGAACCACGGTAACGATGCGTCGTCGCCTCGAAGCAACTCATCGCCAAAGTATACGTATAGCGTATGGTTTTCCGAAGCATACTCTAACCCATGTGCTTTACTCAGAGGCACAAATTAACACGCTTGAAGAACTATGGGAGGACGCAAGATGTGCCCAGGTGCTGAGGCTAGCCGCTACGTCTTCAGGCCGAAGAATACACGCCCAGGTCGGTCGGAAGCCACAAGCTCCTCTTCTGCCGACACCTTCGGCGCCGTGGCTGCCCGTGATGTCGGCCATTGTTCACCCCCTTCCAACCAACGTGGGAGGAAATGAAACAAGTCGGAGGCGTTACCATCACCGCAGTGTCATCCGCAACGATAATACAGCTCAATGCATTTACACAGATGCTGCTGTTTCACAGAATCACGTCAGTACTGCTTGGACGAACAGCGACGGCAGCAACACAGCAACTACTACTCATAGCACACCATTAAGTACAACCGGTGCAGAACTACAAGCGATTCTAGAGGTTGCTCAAGCAGCCAGATATGGCCGCCTAGAACATCGCAGCCCTCTACACATATACACGGATTTGCAAGACGCCGTGCGCGAACTAAGCAAGATTGACGCACACCCGCTGGCAACCGCCATCCATGAAGAAGCAACACTTCTGCGGCACAAGGCAACTGAGCTGCACATTCATTGGACACCCAGTCATATGGGCGCAGGAGGGAATGAGCGAGCGGACGCGCTCGCGCCGGGAGCAAATTAACCCACCCCCCCCATTCTCCTTGCCCCGTTTCCGTCACAGCTCGATCGGCAGAAGATGTCGACGCTCTCGATGCTCACCTGCAGACCCGACAGCATAGAAAGCTTGCTCTACAAGCGCTTCTGCCCGAAGGCCATGAGCCCCTCCCTCCTGGGCTTCCTTGCCGGGAACACGTGGCACTCCGCCGTCTACGCACCCGCACGGCAGTCACGCCTGCGTTCAAAGCCCAATGCATTGAGAAGTCGCTTGACCCCACCTGTGGAACTTGCACCACGGGTGCTCCAGCCACAGCACACCACTTGCTATGGACATGTCCTGGCCTATCCTCACTGCGAAGAATCTGCCTTACTGGGCTGCAAGGCTCAGTCGTCACACTCAATGACTGGATCCTTCCCTCAACACCGCAAAGCTATATATGACAGCTTAAAAAATTAAATTATGGGGTTTTACGTGCCAAAACCAGTTCTGATTATGAGGCACGCCGTAGTGGAGGACAGCTTGCTCATCTATCTTATAAGAAGCAAAACCATTGACCTAATCTAGGCACCTCACCGGAAAAACCACTGGGGTTGCCTACATGTAAAATTTTCTATTTTTTATGATTTAATAAACGTCTTTCTCTCTCTCTCTCTCCTTTGTAAAATGTGGTTTAATATGCTTGCGTAAAAGGTCAATTAGTGTACTTCTGCGAATTAGTAGCTTTTCCGTCACCATTTGTTGAGAATTAAATAAAACAACGTGTAAAAACAGCGCTAGCACCTTGAACTTCTCCCACCCGCCTTTCGGTCAAAAAAGAGATCACACCCCCTTATATCGAAATTCTGGATAAACCCTGCTAAGCTCATGTATGTGTGCTCACAGCTAACGCAGCTGCTGGGAGTGGTGGGCGGCTACATGGGCTTCTGGATGGAGCTGTCTACGCTCAAGGTTCTCTGGCGGCTCGTCATGGCGCTTCAGGTAGGAGATCCTTGTTTCGATATACGTGCTAGAAGAGTGTCGTGAGCTTCTCCTGGCATCAAGTCACGAGAATTATGGTGTCAAATGCAAAGCTCTCCCGCAGACTTGTGCGGCTTTCAAGACGGACAGCACAGTGTCTAACGAAGCTCCTTTTTTATAGCAGGTTCAATGAAAATTTCTGTTTCCTGTAATTGAACGACACAAAGGAAAACGTTCACCGCATGTGACTCATTCGTTTGAAACTTTGCCCAAATATAACGCTTTCGAGGACTTGCTTAATAAAAAATGTTTCGAAAAGCCCGTACTTCAGCCATACACTTCGCATGCACGTGAGGAAATAATGTTCCCCCATCTTGAATCAATTTTGCCCACCATCGGCTGTCGTAAAGCTAATACCGGCGTTGAATTTGTAGGCGTGCCACGATCGCCCTGCCGCTTCACAAACTTCCTGAACAAATACTCTGCACGCGGCCTTTTTTTCTAGGTGTCCCTCGTAGGCGCATATGTTTTCGTTGAGGAGTAGCTCTATTTATTTGTGTACTATATGATTTGCACTGCAAAGGGGGCGCATACAGCAACACCAAACAGTCATGCCCTACCAACTAGCCCTCGTTGAGGCACTACAAAAATTTATTTATTTATTTATTTATTTATTTATTTATTTATTTATTTATTTAGTTAGTTAGTTAGTTAGTTAGTTAGTTAGTTAGTTAGTTAGTTAGGTCGTTCGTTCTGCGGAAGCAAGTTAGATGACAGTTCATAAAATTATCATTAACCTTTATGCAGAATAAAGCAGGCATGCAGGCACGCAGATAGATAGATTGATAGATAGATACAGAACGTCTGAAGTAAGCAAAGAATGCTAATAGGATTAAAAATTTTCTGACTTGCTCCAACAGACGGCAAGCAATATTACCGTAGTTCTGTCCAGTTAGGCGGCACTTCCATATTTTTCTGTTATATTGGTACCAGTTACGTGGGACACATAGTATGAGCTGCCGTTAAGATAGCAAGTTTGCTACAATGCAGAACATGGCGTTTACTACGCCGATACTGACACACCACCTTCAGAAAGACTCCATTTGGCTTGTTTTTCTGACTCTTAGTTAGCTACGTTCAATTGAACACCCATTCATTTAGGAATAATTTTGGAGTCAACAGGCAGTTTATTAATCTAAAGCGGTCCGTAATTCTCTCGTGTCTTTTCTCCGTAAATACTTTTGTTCAGCAAACTCTACTTTAGAAAAAATGCTTTCTAAACTACCACCCAACAAGCATCCCTGAAACTGGGAACAGTTGACCATTCCCCCGCGAAAGTTGGGAAAACTGTGGTTCCCGCTCTGGTGCAGCACATCAAGGACGTGCTGGGCCAGGAGCCTATCAGGAGGCGCGGACTTAGTTCCTTTGGCACTAATAAGTTTATCTCTATCTGCCTGCATAAGGGTGTGCGATAATTCCAGTGTCGCAATATTCCGCAGGGCTGCCTGGCTTCCGCAGATGGCCGACTTGGGCCCTTGGCTCGAGCGCGCGTGCGCTTCGCCTCGTGGCTCGTGCTCGTGGTGGTGGCCGGCGCATGCTCCTTGGTGTGCTTGGCAAGCTCGGTGTGGGACGTGCGCAGCTACATGCAGTACCGCACGACTGTGCTGTTCGAGCAGCAGTCGCTCTCTGGAATCGCGTTCCCCGCCATGACTGTCTGCAATGAGAACGGGTACGCAACATCTTTCGGGCTGCGACGGTGTCAGTTATTTGTAGATAGCCGAGGGCACTACTCCGACAAGATCTGGACTCACTAGTTTGTAAGTCAATATATTATTTTTTCTACCAGAAAACGGGAAGAACGCCAACATGATACTGATCCATAACAAGGGAGACGTTAAAGAATTGGAGAATTATACACCCATTAGCTTGCTTTCAGTGTTGAATGAAATATTCACCAAGGTAATTTCCAATAGAATCAGGGCAACACTTGACTTCAGCCTACCAGGAGAACAGGCTGGCTTCAGGAAGGCATATTCTACGATGGATCATATCCATGTCATCAATCAGATAATGGATAAATTCTTGGAGTATGGCTTTCGTAGATTATGAAAAAGCATTGGATTCAGTAGAGAAAGCAGCAGTCATAGAGGCATTGCGTAATCAAGGAGTAGAGGAGGCATACGTTAATATCTTTGCAAATATCTACAAGGATTGCACACCAACCTTCGTTCTCCACAAGAAAAGTAGACAGATACCGATCAAGAAAGGGGAAATGCAAGGAGACACCATCTCTCCAATGCTATTCACTGCATGCTTACAAGAAGTATTCAAGCTCTTAGACTGGGAAAACTTAGGAGTGAGGATCAATGGTGAATATCTCAGCAACCTTCGGTTTGCAGATGACATTGTCCTATTGAGATATTGGGGACGAATTACAGCAAACGATTGAGGACCTTAACAGAGTAGGTGTAAGAGTGGGGTTGAAGATTAATATGCAAAGACACACGTAATATTCGGTAGCCTGGCAAGGAAACAATAATTCAGCATCGCCAGTCAGCCTCTAGAGTCTGTAAAGGAGTACGTTTATCTAGGTCAATTACTCACAGGGGACCCTGATCATGACAAAGAAATTTATAGAATAAAATTGGGTTGGAGTGCATACGGTAGGCATTACCAAATGGGAGCTTACCACTGGCGTTGAAAAGGAAAGTATACAATCATTGCATTCTACCGGTGTTAACATTTGGGGCAGGAACTTGGAGGATAACAAAGAAGCTCGAGAACAAGTTAAGGACCGCACAAAGAGCGATGGAACGAAAAATCATAGGCCTAAAGTTCAGGGACAGGAAGAGAGTGGTGTGGATCAGAGAACCAACGGAGATAGCCAATAATCTAGTTGACATTAAGTAGAAAAAATGGAGCTGGGCAGGCCATGTAATGCGTACGATGGATAACCGGTGGACCATTAGAGTTACAGAATGGCTACCAAGAGAACAGAAGCGCAGTCGAGGTTAGCAGAGAACTAGGTGGGATGATGAAGTTAGGAAATTTGCAGGCGCAAGTTGGAATCAGCTAGCGCAAGACAGGGGCAATTGGAGAAGCCTTTGTCCTACAGTGGACATAAATATAGGCTGATTATTATATTATTCTTTACAAGTCGTGTCCTGGAATGTTTCTGCTAAATATGCTATTTAGATGAAACAGGGACAAATTTCAGAGGAAGCTCCCATAGCGAGCAAATAAAGCGTTCTGGTTATGCCAGATATTTTGAGTAGTGCATCGAGGAACACGGACACAAGACACAAATACAAACTGTGGGAACAGCGCGGTTCCGCAGTCCACGCCAGCAGGCTCCAGTCCGTGCAGTCACGCCCAGAAAAGTGCCTAGACGCCAGCTCGCGCCATTGCTCGCGCGTTCCTCGTCCTCTTCTTGCACCAGTAGCTCCGATGACTCCGATCACCGTTGCACTCCCATACTGCCCCTACGTCTGCCAAGGCGATGATGGACGTTGCCCACGGTGGCTTCCAGTGGCGGCTAGGCGGCGCCACAAGGGAAGCCCTTGCGTGCTGCTGCACCAAACAAAGATGGGCGGAGCAGGCAATGTCCGAGTCGCCAAGGACTTGCAGGAGCCCAAAGATCCTAAACCTGGCTGGCTTTCCGGATGCAAACCTCGTGAAGATGCGGCAGACCACTTGGTGCAGTCTCCGAGTTACCAATGTGTTGCAGGAACCCGGTGGCCCTAAACCCTTCCCGGAGGCACACGTGATCTGGTCTTCCTCCCCGACTTTGCTCTGGCGAGTGCACGCAGTCTGAAGGTGCAGCCGCCCGTTCACTGCCACACTGCACAGACCAGCACCAGCCACCACAGGGGCGCAAGTAACAGGATGATCATGATCGTCGCTTGAATGGTCGTCGCTTCCACTACCGTCGGAACACTGGGCACCGCTCACCAGGACCTCCCTAGCCTGCTGTGTGAGAGTGCTCACACTGCATCGCCGAGGGACGCAATCACTCCCGGAGGTAGTGCCGGCGCCATGCCCGGTCGCGCCCACTGTGCATCCCGTTGATGCAGGCAACCGCGCCTGCAATGCCTTTCTCCAACGGCGGCGCTGGGAGCTGCAGCAGCGCGTAGGAGACAACGCCGCCACCAGGTCCCACACCAGACCCGATGACGCTGACGGAGGAGGAGCCGGCGAAAGCGCTCGTCACCGAACATGCAGCTCGCACCACGTAAATGGTCAAACACCAGGCCGGGGTAGGAGTCGGTAATGGCTGCAGAACGGGCGCCGCCCGCCTTCCTCACTACCATGGCCCGTCCCGGAACGAAGCCGGGGCCCCACGTTACGATCGCCAATGTTGACTCGGGGCCAACTAGGCATTGTGGATCAACTGCCGCTGCTGCTATCCAGCTCCCCAGACAAGCCTGGCCGCGTGCCAGGGTGCATGCGCCGGAGCGGGCATCACAATGGGGATGGCCACGATTGATGGCAGCGCCGAACAACACACATGCGTGTGCTTGTTGTGCTTGGGATGCTGCATGCTCTAATAGATCACCTTGCAATGCCATACAAAAAAGTCCGTACTGAACATGTCGATTTCTAGTATCCCGTTTGTACTTTTGCTGTCTTTTCGAATTCGTAACGAGCTTTATCACATGTGTACCTTGTAACTAATGACTTGCTTTTTCGATTATTACAGCGAAGCTGTTAGCCTCTCGGTGATCGGCATTTTTCGTGTCCGTGAGGGAAAATGTGAGGCGATCCCCGCGGGGCAGGAGCTGTGGCTCGTACCCCCGTAAGGCAGAGGCGTCAAGCACTCAGTAAAGTGAAGCGTAAAGTGCATACATACTTTGGAATCACGCATTCAACATACAGAACAGCATTTGTTTCAATAAAGAACAAGCACGAAACAAGCACCTGAAACACACAATTGATGATAAGCCGCCCCTGACAACAATGTAGCGGCATATATTGCCCAGTAAAGATTACTGTTGCCCAAGCTGCCGCCGCAACGGCAGCTTGAGACGTGGTGAGTGACGTCTCCAGCCTTTCGTACATAAAAGCCTAGCAACTGATTTCATTGTTATTGTAGCAACGCTATGGGAAGGCAACGCATATGCAACGGACGCCCGAGAAGCGGCAAAGGGAAAAAGGCAATACGACCAGTGGCGGCGTGCGCCCAAAATTACCATTACTCTAAATTAAAAACAAAGCACTGCATCAGCAGTGGTTTTCAACTGCTTCGCTGGACACCCACTTTCGCAGGGCCAATTCAAATGTTTTCCCAATTTCAGTATTTCGCACTCTGCCAGACGTGGACTCCTGAAGAGATGGAGAAAGCAGAAAAGCAACCGCTAACTCTGCTATTGCCGCAGTTTCACCGTAGGCGGAAAAACTCCTACGACAGAACCCTGGTTACAGGGAACTCGACGCAATCGAAACACACGAGCCATTCTGTCCGGGGCGGAGTCGAAGACCGCAACCTGTACTAAAGCGTTAAACCTCAATCTACACCCACAAACGTCTCCAAATTCTCATTTTCTCCAAGGACTAAAGCCGAATGAAATTCCTTGTCCCTTACTCAGTCCCGTTGTTCCTGTTGTTGAAGGTGTTCCGCCTAACTTTATTCCATTTATAATAATATTTACTTCCCATGAAAAGAATTACATGGTGGGGTTCTGGGTAAAAAGTTGCGCGCAGGCAACTTGACCAGCTCAAAAACTCATCAAAGGCAACAGAGGGCATCGGGCGCTCACATGTGAGTACACAGATGGGTAGGTGTCAATTTACAAAAATATATGTATACAAACAGGAAGTAATACACTTTAATAATTAGAAAAACTAGTAGTCTGCGTTAACTAGGAAATATTAAATTTATACATGAACATTATAGATTACGTAACGCAGTGTTATGATAGAAAACAGGGGGGGGGGGACCATAACATAGCACTATACTCAGTACAGCACAAACCTAAACCAATGAAAAAGGAAAAAAAGGTCATATACAGCATAGCATACATAGCATATGCACAAAATCAATTAGCAACAAGGATTACTTTGACTGATAGTGTTTTGCAAGCTGCATAAGGACAGAAGGTCTATTTCTCGTAAGGTTAGGGCATTGACTAAAGTCGGAAGTGCATGTCGAAGCATTTGTTGACCATAATTCGTTCTTGAGTGCGGAATGTTCTATTGTTCAGGTGTTCTAGTCTCATAGGCTGCGACATGTTCCTGTCAGAGCTATGTTCCGAATTCCCTTAACCGCGCGCTTGAGCTCTTTGCGATACGTGAAGTGCGAAACGGTGTTGAAAGAGGTTTTGAATTAGAAGTAGATTAATTGTTGTGAACAGTGGCTGGGTAGGAGCATCGTACGGCTTATTACATGTCAAGCGTATTATTTTTTTCTGCGGAGGAAGAAGAAGACGGCGGCGAGTCGAGACGCGCTCGCTTCGGTTTCCGTATTTTCTAACTTTTCTAGTGTTTAATCGCCGCGTGTCCATATTAATTTGTGCACATATTTTCCGTTAAGTTGTAAGGACGACAAGGATACCCTCTTTTGCCACCGTGAGTGACTTTTCACCAATTTACGGACATTCCTGTGCTTCCGGAGACCACGCCTTGGCTTAGCTCATCTAGGCCACTTAGGCGGCTCGGCACCACTCGTCCACTACCACGATGCAATATCAAGTAGAGGGAGAAAACATTCTCCCGGAGGAAGTTACTCAAGTCCAGGGATGGCCATCTCCGCCAGAAGAGCTGGCGCCAAATCGCGGGAAGCTAACCCGAACGCCGCGGCAACGCCTTCGGCTCCCCGTGGCGACAAGTCTAGCGGCGCAGCGCTGAAATCCAAGATTATTAGGGAAAGCCGAATGCCGGTTCTTCCCTTCAGAAAACATGAAAATTGTTATTAGACCAAGCGGTGGACTGGAGATTTCCAAAATTGGAGCGGCTACGGTGGCTGACGCAATACTTGCAACCGCCGGCCTCAGCCAGAATGAGCTCTCACAAGACACTCTGTGCCCGAACTTACAGCAACACATCGTGGTGGGCAGCACTCGTAGACGGGAGAATGCTGACCGATACGGTCGCATCCAGCAAGTCCTTATCTCAATCGAGGTCCACGAACTCTGCACGTACGAGACAGCCCCGCACTGCACGTTCAAGGGGGTAATACGTGGTATACCGTTACAAGACAACCCAGCGACAATAGATGGCAATTCACCCAGAACAACCCTCTAGCACTGGCAGCCAAAAGAATCGCTCAGAACGGGACCGTCATCTTCGCCTTTGACGGGCACCGGGTATCGAATTTTGTCAGGTACGGAACGCTCTTGATGAACTGTTCCCTATATCGAAAGCAAGTGGACGTCTGCCACGCCTGCGGAAGACTCGGGCATCGCGCCGATGTCTGTGCAACACCGAGCGACGTCGTCTGTGCAACACCAATCCCCGATGAGCAGCACCAATGCACCCCAAAATGCAAGATCTTCGGCGGTCCGCACCTTACAGCGGGTAAAGAATGTGCGCATAGATTTAAGACGCCGTACATCGTTCGCCGACAGGGGCGGATCCAGGTTTTTTTTCTGAGGGAGGGGTCAGCTTCTGTCAATGATGATGATGATGATGATAGTAGCGTTTCTTATTTACCGAAATTTACCGTTTTTCCTCACGATAAACCCGCGTTTTATGCGGCTAAAGCAACACCTGTAGCCCTCCGTGGTGGCTCAGTTAGCTCAGGCGTTGAGCCCGATATCGCGGGATCAAATCCCGGCCACGGCGGCCGCATTTCGATGGAGGCGAAATGCAAAAACGCCCGTGTTCTTGCGTTGTAGTGCAGGTTAAAGAACCCCACGTGGTCAAAATTAATCTGGAGCCTTCCACTACGGCGTGCCTCATAATCAGAACTGGTTTTGGCACGTAAAACACCAGAAAGAGGAAGAAGACCTGTAGCGAAGCCAGGTATCGGTTTCGCCGAGCTTATAGGAAAAGGGCGTTACCCAATACAGCCATGTGCTTGGCGGCTGCGCCTGATAATACAGGGTGTTCAAACTAAGCTTTATGGTTTTCTTAAAGTTAGGCACTGGGAGGCACGCGAACACCACCTATGCAAATAAGTTATGTGGCTAGGGGGGCACAAAGTGAGATGATAGTTATCGCTGTGAGCAGCCCAATTAACTAAAATTGAACAAAATTTTTTTGTTGACTGCAGTAAGAGGGTATATTTGTATTGAAAACTTAGAGGCAGTTGAGTTTGTATCAGTCGGAAGAATTATTCTAGCGTGTCCGTGCTCCGAGATATCCGACTCCAAATTTCAATTGTCGTACTGCCCAGAATAATCGAGAATAAAGACGCGACAATTCTCATGAATTCCCGTGAATGATCATGAAGCTGAGTGACCACTTCTGTGGTGGGATGGCGGTGCCATCTTCTCTCCTGAGTCGTGTTGGTGTGTTGACTAGAGGAACGTTCTTGAATACGGGCGTTACGCTCTGCTCCAACGCAGCAACCACTACGCTGGTTGTTTACGATATGCGAATCACCGCGTATGAAGACTCACGACGCCACCTACAAGAATAACGATGTGGCATAGTAGGCGAGAGCGCGAGCCAGCGTCTTCATGTTTTGTTTCCCACGCGACGCCATCCTTTTACACAAGGCGCGCATCTGCTCCCGTTTCTCTAACCACGAGACGCCATCCTGGCCCGTGCGCTGGCGTTGGCCGCTGACGTCATGCTCCCCCACTTCGCAGCCGCGGCTCGAGGCTTCGCCCCGCTCCGCGAGAACGTCCACTCAGATAAACGGATCCGGCGGGCTTGAGCCTCCTATGCTTAATGTACGACAATAAAACTGCGAAGTTACAATGAAAAACTTGTAGCGTACGAACGGTACTGTGCTCGTACTGGATATTGTCAACGTGTAACTGTGATCACAATGAGTGCTACAGTTAAAAAAAGTTGCCTATGCGTAGTTCTTAGCTTAGCTGTTAGTTGTTATTATTTATATATTGTGATGAAGAAGACGTGCAACATGCTCTACAGATGATGCACACCACCAGCAGTAGCAGCATCGGGATCGCCCCGCAAAAGACGACGCCGAAGTGACCGCTAAGAGCGCTGCCCGACGTAACTGTTTAGCCGCCCGTTCTGTGGTTCTGTGTCAGTATATCCGAAGGATATACATCTACGCTTGCATCAATAAACCTCATTTCAATTGGTGGAAGGTGCTGGGTACGACCTGCCAAGCTTCCATCCTGGAACTCCGCTCCCGTACGCTTCGTCCCGCTATGCCCGAAGACGCAACCACGCCCCCACCGTCCACGGCCCTGCCATCCACTACCCTGCCATCCACGGCCCTGCCATCCACGGCCCTGCCATCCACGGCCCTACCATCCACGGCCCTGCCATCCACGGCCCCGCCATCCACGGCCCCTCCTTCCACGCCCCCTCCACCCGTCATTTGCTCCGGGGTGCCTTACCTGAGGGATCCGGTGGTCTTCAGCGGCACTGACGACAGTGATGTGGAGGACTGGCTATCGACTTACGATAGGGTAAGCGTCCACAACCGATGGGATGAAACCGCCAAACTGAGCAATGTCCTGTTCTACCTTTCACATGTGGCTCATCTGTGGTTTAAAAACCATGAGAAAGATTTTTCCACCTGGTCTGCATTCAAGGCCGCCCTCATAGATGTGTTCGGACGCCCCGCCGTGCGCCAGTTGCGCGCTGAATAGCGTTTGCGCCAGCGCGCCCAGCAACCGGGCGAGTCGTTCACAAGCTACATTGAGGACGTTCTCGACCTCTCGAAGCGCGTCAATGCCTCGATGCCCGAATCTGACAGAATCAAGCACATCATGAAAGGCATTGACGATGACGTCTTTCAGATGCTTCTTGCAAAAAACCCGACCAGCGTAGCGGAACTCATCAAACTGTGTCAGAGCTACGATGAACTCCGGAAACAGCGGGCCTTGACTCGTCGCCCGGTTACTAACGACGACAGCCTCGCAGGCCTGGCCGTCCACTCGGACCAGTCAACACTGATGCCACAGCTCCAGGCGTTCATACGCGAGGAAGTAGCTCGGCAGCTCTCACTGCTGCAGTTTGCTCAGCAACAGCCCCAGCCCCGTCCTGCTCCTTACCTGTCACCCGCTATTCGGCAGGCGATTGAAGCAGAAATTGCCGACGCTGCGCCAGTGTCCTCTCAGTCGCATCCGGTAGCTGCTCCTCTCACGTACGCCGACTTCGTCGCACGGCCTCAAACGCACCCTGCTTTCACACCGCGTCAACCACTGCGCGCGCAGACTCCACCCCGCGCCCCTTGCGCTGGCCCCATGGCCGCAAACCCTTGGCGTACTCCTGACGACAAACCAATTTGCTTTGCCTGTGGCCGCCCCGGACATATCGCTCGCTACTGTCACCGCCGCATGCCTTTGGCCGTCTCATATGGCTATGAACCAACGACTCGCTATGCCGACCAGCCACCGCTCCGCTACACTCCAGGATCACCTCCAAGAGTTTTTGATCGTCATACGTCCTTCGCCCGACGATCTCCGTCCCCACGTCGGCGCTCTCTCTCCCCATTGCGTCGTCGTCCCAAGCCTTCAGAAGGAAAACTAAACGCCGCAGTTCATGAGGCAAGAACTGCGTCGCCGTCACAGCGTCCAAGTCCTCACAATTCTCCGTCGAATGTACTTGCTGTTTCGGTTGAGGGAGCACCATTGCCCTTGTGGACACTGGTGCCGCCGTTTGTGTTATAAATGAAAGACTCTGTCGCTCCATCCGGAAAGTGACGACGCCAGTTGCTGGTGTAGCCCTCCGTACCACCACAGCGCAGCATGTTCAGCCGTTAGCAGCTTGTACGGCCCGAGTTGTAATTGGGGACATGATGTACATTATTGAGTTCATTGTGCTGCCATCCTGCTCTCACGACGTCATTCTTCGATGGGATTTCCTCTCACGACACAAAGCCATCATCGACTGCGAGCGGGCCGAAGTCGAACTTTCTCCCTTGTGCGATCTCCATTCCGACGATTCTCCCGAACATCCCCCTAAATTAGTGGTCGCTGAGGAGACTGACATTCCTCCGCACGCCGCTGTTGTTTTACCTGTGTCCTGTGGAAGCATCTCTGACGCCACTGTTTTGTTCGCCCCTTCTGAGACATTCATCGCCAAAAATACTGTACTGCTTCCCTTCGCGACCCTCGATTTTTCGGCTGGTTTCAGCCATATTTTCGTATGCAACCTTTTGTCCGCTCCGCTCACATTGCTCCGTGGCCAGTGTCTCGGCCATGTCCAAGCCATTCAGTCCCTGCACATCGTCGACGTGCCCGATGCTACTTCTCGCGACAACCTTACTGACATCTGCACTCTTTCTGCTTCCGACAAGTCTTGCATCGACATCTTTAGCCCATCCATCGCTGACGGCCTTACACCAGAGCAGCGTTCGGAGCTTATCGCCGTCCTGTACCATTTTCGATCTTCTTTCGACGCTATTCAGCCTTCCCTTGGACGCACGTCCACTGTCACGCACCACATCGACACGGGCTCACATTCACCACTGCGGCAACGACCATACCGTGTGTCACCTACGGAGCGCCGTGTGATTAGTGAGCATGTCGACGACATGCTTCGCCGCAACATTGTTCAGCCCTCTCACAGTCCCTGGGCCTCGCCGGTCGTTCTCGTTAAGAAGAAGGATGACTCTATCCGCTTCTGTGTTGACTTTCGCCGCCTAAATAAGATCACCCGCAAGGACGTGTACCCTCTACCGAGAATAGATGATGCCCTTGACTGTTTACAGGGGTCTGAATTCTTCTCTTCACTCGACTTGCGATCAGGGTATTGGCAGGTTCCCATGGCCGCCGCTGACAAGCCCAAAACTGCATTTGTTACCCCTGATGGACTTTATGAGTTCAACGTGATGCCCTTTGGCCTCTGTAATGCCCCCGCAACGTTCGAGCGAATGATGGACACTGTTTTGCGTGGATTTAAATGGCAAACGTGTCTGTGTTACCTCGACGATATTGTCGTCTTCGCTCCGGACTTTACGACACATCTTCACCGCCTCAGGTGCGTTCTGACATGTCTTACCAACGCTGGGTTCCAACTTAATCTCAAAAAATGCCACTTTGCCGCTCGAAAGTTAACCATTCTTGGCCACGTCGTGTCTAAGCACGGCGTCCAACCTGATCCCGCGAAATTGCGTGCCGTTACTGCCTTTCCCAGACCGACAAGTCTCAAAGAACTTCGCAGTTTCGTCGGCTTATGTTCATACTTTCGACGTTTCATTCGCAACTTCGCGTCTATAATACGCCCTCTGACACAGCTTCTGGGTAGCTCCGGCGACCTGTCATCATGGTCTCCAGCCTGCGACGAGGCGTTCACTACTTTACGCCGTCTTCTCGCTTCACCTCCTATTCTGCGTCACTTCGATCCTGCAGCTTCGACGGAAGTACACACAGACGCCAGCGGAATAGGTCTCGGCGCCGTGCTAGCACAACGAAAACCCGGACACCCTGAATACGTTGTTGCTTATGCCAGCCGTACCCTCACCAAAGCGGAGACCAACTATACTGTGACCGAAAAAGAATGCTTAGCCATCGTATGGGCCCTTAGCAAGTTCCGCCCTTACTTGTACGGCCGCCCGTTTGACGTCGTCACAGACCATCACGCCCTTTGTTGGCTATCAAATTTGAAAGACCCATGTGGCCGCCTTGCCCGATGGGCTCTTCGACTTCAAGAGTTCGATATCAACGTCGTCTACCGCTCTGGCCGCAAGCACTCGGATGCTGATGCTCTGTCACGGTCTCCTCTGCCTACCGGCCTTAGTTGCCTGTCAACACTAACACCCATCGTCTCGCCTCTCACCATCGACAGAATTGCTTCAGAGCAGCGCCACGACCCCTGTATAGCGGCCCTCCTCGACCTACTTTCTGACACGTCCACGCTGCCAGCCTCTCGCGCACTTCGCCGCCAAGCTGTTCACTTCACCATTCGTGACGACCTTCTGCACCGACGCAACTACGCATCTGACGGCCGTAAATGGCTACTCGTCATACCGCGCAGTCTGCGCTCCACTATCTGCGCATACTTTCACGTTGACCCGCAGTGCGCCCACGCTGGAGTCTTCAAAACATATGAACGACTTCGTCAGCGCTACTACTGGCCAGGAATGTTTACATACGTCCGCAAATTCGTTCGCTCATGTACGGACTGCCAACGTCGGAAATCTGCGCCTTGCCGTTCAGATGGAGCTTTGCAGCCCCTTCCTTGTCCCGCCCGACCATTTGATCGAGTGGGCATTGATCTCTATGGTCCGCTTCCTATGACACCCGCCGGTAACCGCTGGATCATCGTCGCCGTCGACCATCTTACGCGATATGCTGAAACTGCGGCACTACCTGCCGCCACTGCGCGCGACGTCGCTTCCTTCCTGCTCCGCTGTTTCATCCTCCGTCACGGCCCACCTCGTGAACTTCTCAGCGACAGAGGACGCGTCTTTTTGTCTGAGGTTGTCGAAGCTCTTCTGGCTCAGTGCCACGTTATTCATAGGACAACCACCGCCTACCACCCCCAGACGAATGGACTCATGGAACGTTTCAACCGCACCCTGGGTGACATGCTGGCCATGTACGTCGCATCTGACCACACAGATTGGGACCTTATCCTACCATTTGTTACGTTCGCCTACAACACTGCAACCCAGACTACCACTCGATTTTCTCCCTACTTTTTGCTCTACGGCCGTCATCCATCCTACACCGTGGACACCCTGCTACCCTACCAGCCCGATGCTTCTGAGTGTGTGCCCGTTTCGACTGCAGCACGTCATGCCGAGGAGTGTCGCAAGTTAGCGCGCCACTTCACCACCGCTGCGCAACAGCGCCAGAAAAGGCTCCATGACGCTCACTGTGAGCAACCTGTCTTCTCTCCCGGCGACCTCATCTGGCTGTCAGTACCTGCGCATGCTCCTGGCCTCTCTTCAAAATTTCTTCCCCGCTTCGATGGACCTTATCGCATTGTTCAGCGCACGTCTGCGGTGAATTATCTAATTGAACCACTGACACCCCCCTCTGACCTCCGTTGTCGCGGACGTGACATTGTTCACGTCGATCGCCTTAAGCTTTACCGTGAGCCGCTCGTGATCACTACTGTTTGAGCCGCCAGGATGGCTGCTTTTTCTCCCGGGGGTGATTGTGATGAAGAAGACGTGCAACATGCTCTACAGATGATGCACACCACCAGCAGTAGCAGCATCGGGATCGCCCCGCAAAAGACGACGCCGAAGTGACCGCTAAGAGCGCTGCCCGACGTAACTGTTTAGCCGCCCGTTCTGTGGTTCTGTGTCAGTATATCGGAAGGATATACATCTACGCTTGCATCAATAAACCTCATTTCAATATGAACACTTCAGCAAGAGATCTCTTTCATTAAGCAGGTTGGTCGCGGAACCGATGACAGCCAATGAGGCAACCGTTGACACCCCAAGGGGAAACTAAGTTAATCAGGCGCGAAGGCGCTCGAGCGGACCTCGGCGTGTTTGGCAAAAGGGACGTCCGCTCGTTCATTCGACGCCACCGACGGGACAAGTAAGACACGGCAGGCGCCAGGAGGTCCAAGGTGTTCATGAGAAAAAATTACTACGGCAACTTCGCGAGTTCACACTCCTACGGAATACAACTAAGCTTGTGAGCGCGCTAGCTTTACTTCTACATGGCTGATACCACTGGTACTCGTGAAAAATACTTTTTGAAGAATGCTGGTGGCCATATTTTTTTGCGACAGGGCCATCCCCCTGTCAGCGAGGGGGCGATGCAGAAATTTGAGAGGGGGGTCAGGACATCCGGACATCCCCCCTGGATCTGTGCCTGTTCGCCGATGACGCTTCGAGCATTCCAAACAGCAAAAGCAGCTCTCCACACCGTCGATTGTTCGATCCTCCGATCCGCAAGCTTCATCCAGCCCCTGCTTTAGGGTACAGTGTACTAGAAGTCTAGTACACTGTACTTAGGGGCAGAAGACGCTCGCCCTCGAGAGGCCGATCCACAAGCCGACGGGTCTCCAGAAATCGCTCTGCCTCAAGATCGCGACCCACATCGCCTTCACCAGGCGTTCCAGCTCCAGAGGCCTGCTCCAAGCCCCGCACGGGCAGCGACTCGTCCCACAGGCCACGATCCAAGGCCCCCACCGGCGGTAAAGGCAAGTCCTCTCTAACGTGGGCCGATAGGGCCCGTGGCGACCAAACGCAGGCGTCCAACTCCTAGGACTAGCATGACCCGCGTCTCACGAACGAGCTCGAAGAGCTTAGGCCGGCCAATGATAGTCATAGGAAAGAAAATGCTCAGCTCAAACGTGAAAGTAGTCGGCTAGCCGCCGAGAAGGGGGAAATACGAAGATTGGCGCTCACACCACCGGCTCGTCAGCCCGCCGCTATGGACACGGCAGAGCCCCCCCCCCCCCCCCCTAGACAGTTCCCGTGAAGCGTCGCGCCCTGGATGACTGGAGACGAGACGAGAGGGTAGAACTCGTTGCGGAGCTCAAGAACGCCATCTCCAACATACAGACAGGTCTCTCTCACGTACAAGAAATGATCGCGCACCCCCAGCTGGGTCTGGTCGCCTTCAGCGCGAGAATACTTAGGTTGGAGGGGACAAGCCACGGATTTTTGCCAAGCACATTGACAGCATAAGTCTCAAACTTTAACAGCGTCATTGCCCTACCAACGGAACGTGCCATCCTGGAGGCGGCACTTTCGCAATCCATCCCCAAGCCCAATCATGGATAACGGAACTAACGTCATAACAATGTGGCAGTGGAATTGCGCAATGTTTGTCAGCAAATGGGCGACCCTGCGACAATACCTAAACAGCTTAAAAGACAAACCCCAAATAATCCCCTTGCAAGAAACGAGCACATCATCAGCCATCAAGCTCCCCGGTTTTCTAAGGGTGGCTTCCACTGAAGGGGGAAGAGGGGTCGCTACTCTGGTCAGTAAAAAGTTCACGTGCATTCAGCGAGACCTTAGTCCCGCGGACAATGGGGTCGAGTACGTCATGACCGAACTCGTTGTCGACCCCCCTAAGCGGCGCTTAAGAAGAAATAGTATCTTCATACTCAATGTTTACTGCAGACCTAGCGTTCACAGAGCCAGGGTTGGTGGTATTCTCAAGAAGGCCGTGCATTTTGCCGGCTGTCAACCTCTTGTTGTCATGGGGATTTCAATGCCCAGCATCAGGCGTGGGGCTATCGCACCAATACGAAGAAGGGTAGATACATATGGCATATACGGCAACGGAGGAAGATCTTACGCTGGTAACCGATAAACACTTTCCGACAAGGAGACGGAACTCGGTGTGCCGAGATGCGACTCCGGATCTCACCTTTGTTAAGAACCTGGAAAGCGTTAAGTGGACCAACAAAGCCATGGACCTCGGTAGCGATCGTTGCATCATCGAAGCGGTCATCAAGGTTACCCATAACAAGACGAGGACCTTTCTTCTTACGTGCCAAAACCAGTTCTTATTATGAGGCATGCCGTAAAGAAGGGCTCCGGATTAATTTTTACCACCTGGGGGATCTTTAACGCGCACTACAACGCAAGCACACGGGCGTTTTTGCATTTCGCCTCCATCGAAATGCGGCCGCCGCGGCTGCGATTCGATCCCGCGATCTCGTGCTCAGCAGTGCAACGCCTTAGCTGACTAAGCCACCGCGGCGAGTAAGACGAGGACCTTTACGTTCTCTGACTGGGATTTGTTCCGAGCCAACCACTCCGAGCGCGTTCTCACCCCGGATACGGACCTAGACTCTTGGTGCGACGGGATAATAGAGGATGTGGCTAGAGCCGCCAAGGAGGTGCCAACTCATCTGGAGGTGCACAGGATGGACAGTAGGCTCGCGCATCTGTTGGAAGCCACTGCTCGCGCGATGGAAGACAGCGCCATAACAGAAGAATACGCAAGAAAATTTCCGAAATAAACAGGACGATAGAGGCTCATTGCAAGGTGCTATGCAAGCAGCAATGGGACGAGCTGTGCGACTTGGTGGAGGGCCACCTCAAGACTGGTAAAAGCTGGAGACTCCACAGGTACCTACTGCATGATGGCAACACCAAGTCCAATCAGAAGAGAGCTTTGGTGAAAGATGTTCATTTGGACGCTGAGTCGACTCCAGATGAGGCGGTCACGGAGCAGCTCATAGACAAGTACCTGGCGGCCACGGACGATCCGGTGCCCCCCCCCCCCAGTTTGCCGAGTATGAAGAGCGCGACGCGCCAAAAATGTTTATCGAGTCTAATGGGGCCAATGGAGCCGCCATGAAGCGCATTTGTTCCAAGACGGAAAGCGCCCTCGGACTGATCTGAAGAATTGCCAACAGGTACCGCGGAATCAGGGAGGACAATCTGATCCGGATTATCCACGCATTCGTGCTATGCCACCTCGCTTATTCGGCGGCTATGGACAACTGGCTCGTGTCGGAGCGCAACAAGATCAATGCCCTAATCAGAAGAGTATTCAAGCTTGCCATCGGCCTTCCCGTCCGAACGCATACAGAAGACCTCCTCAAGCTGGGAATCCACAACACGTTAGAAGAAATCGTTGAAGCCCAAGAGTTTTCTCAGTTTGTCAGGCCCTCCGGCACCCCAGTGGGCCGAGCCATACTTAGCATGCTGGGACGTAACCCCACGGTCGTCGGTTCCGACGCTGTGAAGCTGCCTAACGACGTAAGATCCAATATTGCCATACACCGGATGCCACGCAATATGCATCCGACCTACAACGAAGGACGAAGACGAGCCAGGGCTAAAGCTCTGCTCGCCAGTGCCCGCTTGGACAGGGATGGAACATGCTTCGTACGTCCAAGAAGAAGCCTTCTCCTCAGTGGTCATCGACTGTGATTCCAAAATCATAAGTGGCGCTACCATCCGCACTTCTAGTTCCAGCGTTGCAGAACAGGTTGCCATTGCTCTTGCTTTGACAGACGGTGTACATGACACGATTTATTCAGAATCGAAGTCCGCTATCAGGGCCTTTAAGATAGGAATGGTGGCTCCCCAGGCTCTACGTATCATCCAAAATGTTAAAGACCTCAAACATCACTCATTGACCTGGTTCCCTGTGCACCTTGGAACCATTGAGGGTGTCTCGCTCAACCCCAACAAGGAGGCACATTCGGCTGCACGAGGATTGACTGACCGTGCGCCGGGTACCGCGCCCTCTACTGGGCGACCCGAGGTTCTCGGCTCGATCTGTGAGCACAATTATCTATCAAGAAGACCTGCGCCGCACTCCTCGCTGTGCAGGCAGTCACTCTCCAGCTTCTACAAACACGCACTTACCCGAGCCCTGCGGCATTGCACACAATGTACCCCGAACGGTTCCGAAGCCTGGACTGCCCCATGTGTGGTGGTTATGCGAGCATATCCTGTGGGGCTGTGCCTTTACCCGCCCCCCTTTCTCCCAAGAGGAAATGGTTAAGCTTATTAAGGCCCAGAATCAGACCTCTGAAATTCTGGCAGTCCAGAGGGCCCGTGAGAGGGCCGTCAGGTGACGCGGAGTTTACTCACGTCTATTGTGGACCGATTAAAGTTGTTTCACTCACTCACTCACTGCAAGATAGAGAGCCAGTGCATATTAGTTTTTGATGCGGTGCCCCTTACTAGACAGCAGTAATTTAAAGGACTTAAGAATAAAGCATTGTAAAATAATATTGACACGTGGGCTTGTTTATCTTTCACCAGTGACCGCTTTTCACCGGCTAACAAATGTTAAACATTAGCGCTAGGCACAGGACGCGCCTGCACGTATCGTAAGTTTCTCGAACGTTATCGATGCTTCCATCTGTTGTCGTTTGTCACTGACGCCAATGTAATCTGATTGTATGAGCGACCCGAATTGCCTAGTACTATATGGAAGACACGAGGGCACCAGGGGTTACTCTGGAACCTTCGATGACTCATGTATAAATGCCGATGCGTTTCGCCGCTGATCAGATTTCGACGATCGCTGACTATGTTCGCCGCTATCGTTGTGCTTCGAGTGTAGCTTGCTTTTGTGGGCACAGGTTCGCCCAATAAAGAATCAGTTTCGTCATAGACAGTTTTACGACTGTTTTGTTCACTGTCACTACTACGCGAAAATCTTTTTATTTTGCATGGAAGATATTTAAGGAAGTATACACTGTGCCAACGACTTGGGACAGTTTTCCAGCGAGGAAGTCGTAATGGGTGTTCCACGTCATAGGCTGATATAAGAAAACACCTAGCGTTTTTATTGTTTTTACAATTTCAATTCTTGAGCCCCTATCAGCAAATCTGTTTCTGGTGTAATTTTGTTATCTTTAGCTTGAAAAAACACTGTTTTAGTTTTGTTTGCATTAATTTTAAGACCGTTTTCAACAGACCATTCGTGGACTTTCCTTAGAGCTAGGTTAGCGGTCGTGATCAGGCTATGTGCGTTCTTTGATATAAACAGCAAAGTGGTGTCGTCAGCATAGATAACATCTTTTGTGTTAGAATAAACATTAACCAAGTCATTTAGTAGAGATTAAAGAGAAGGGTGCCCCAAGATGCTTCCTTGTGGAACGTCAATCTTGACTGGTTTGACATGGGATACAACGTCAAGTTCCACTAGCCGCTTTCTGTGTTTCAGGTACGAAGTGATTAAGTCTAGAGCTATGCCCCGTATACCGTAATAGGTTAATTTTTGCAACAATAGAGCATGATTTATACTGTCGAATGCCTTACTGAAATCTAAATACACCTAGGGTTAAAAAGCGCTCTTGCAGGTTGTTCAGAATGAATTCTTTTTGTTCAAGAAGAGCTATTTCCGTGGACAAATCTTTTCAAAAGGCATACTGGCAATTAGATATCAATCTCTTTGTTCAAGTGAATACTGTTAAAGAACAGGCAATAATTTTCTCAAATCCTTTCGAAAAGATAGGTAATATTGAAATTGGTCGGTAATTACACATTTGTCTTTTATTTCCTTTTTAATATTGCAAGTACCTTAGCAATCTGCATTTTACAGGGAAACACACCAGAAGAAAGACAGAGATGGTAAATATACATTAGCACTGGAGTTACAATGTCAATACTATACTTCAGAGGTATGATTCGTAGATTATTAATATCACGTGTGGTGCTATTGCTCAATTCGTGAAAAATGGTGACTACTTCAGACACAGTCGTAGGGCTCAAGAAATTGGTGCCCGGACACCTTAACAAGCATTGACAGGCGTTAATGTTCACGGGTGGGTTGTCGATTTTAGTAAAATGTTCATTCAACCCTTCCGCCAGACAATCACCTCATATTTCTCGTGAACGGTTCAGTAGCGAGTTTAATTTGTTCCACATCTTTTTGCTGTCATTTTTACAAGACTGAAAATAATTCTCATTATAACATGTTTTCACTTTGCGTAGCTGAGAATTTAGCTTGTTACGGAACTTCTTAAATGTTTCGAAGTCAGCTATGTCTCGGGGTTTATTAAATTTGTCATACAATTTATTTTTCATTTGAATGTGAGCGTACAATTCATTGGTTATCCATGGTTTGCGAATTTTAGCTTACCGCTTTTTTCGTATGCGACACAGAAACAGCTTTTGATAGGAGACACAAAACTTATAAAGAAAGATATTGAAAGCCTCGTCAGGATTCGTCGTTTGGTAGACATCGTCCTAGTTTGTCATGATAAGACTGTGTTCTGCCCGAAAATCCTAAAGTCGAATAGGTGTAATCAGCTGAATGGTATCTGCACATAAATCCGTTTTTTTTTTCCCGCGATCAAAAGTTAGAAAAATGCCATGTGGTCACAAATGCTGTATGAAAAAACACCTGCCTTTATGCTGCATGGCGCAAAGCTGGTTATGAAAAGATCTAGGCCCGCTTCCGTAGAGCACGTAAGTCTCGTGGCTGCTGTGATAGCATTGAAGCTCCCATGAGATTGCAACAGGATAACAAGGTCGCGCTTAGCTTTACTTTCTGCTCCCCCCATACAATGTTATATTTACATTCAGAGGTGTACAAAAGAAAAATTTTCAAGGAACGAGAACAAGCACTCAGCATTACCGGTCGGTGGGCGGTAGGAAGTGGAACAAATGGTCAGCCCATAGGGAACAGAAAGTACTTCATAATCTTTAGTTTTAACGCAGAATTCATTAATGGGATTCGCTTGAAAATTTGAGTGGATAAGCAAGCTGACGCCTCCACCTCGGGAAGTTTTTCTGGATTGGGTAAATCACTGGTAAATAGAGAGGTTCCAAGGAAGCGAATTCAACTCATACCACGTTTCTGAGAGCATTACGACGTCAAACTGGAAAGACAGACTGCCAAAAATATGTCGACGTCATACAATTTGTTTTTTGCTGATTGACAATTAAAGTGTAGGCATTGCATCGATTTTCTGTGCGCAGGATCAACAAAGTTGGAGAACTGCTTGGGATCAACTCATTCGGTGCGTGCCATAGTTGAGAAGAGACTGCATTCATTACTCAGCATAATTATTTCACCAGCCGTTCAGTTACTGATTTTATCACTTGCGCACGTTCACCTTCGCATTTGCGTACTAAAACCTTCCCGTTGCGATGCCACGCAAAGCGATAGTCATTTTCTTCAGCCCCTGCTTTGGTTGCACGAAGGAGGACCCTGTTTCGCTCTACCAGGTTTTCTGTCATATTGTCACGGGGATTCACAAGTACACGGAAGAGACAATATTTACAGGCTGCTGCTACCGGAGAATGGCTGACAGCATCTCACGAGGCATGTCCCGTCTTCTTCCTCTTCGCGTAGCACAGCGGTCCTTTAATGGCAGGCTCATACGCAATGCCTCATAACAACATAAAGATCAGATTAGACAGTATGCAGGATCCCTCTTCTTGTGAGTCATTGTTCTTTGATTTCCAGACCCGTGAAGCGGATATTGATTCCAGGAATCTTGTCAGCCCTAGATGGCAGTCTGTGAATCGCTGAGACGACCCTTTCTGTCAGTGGCGGAAGCTCAAATTTGGAAGCAATCTTGTTGATCTCCGTCATGAGACATTCATCTTTTTGCTGCTTCAAGCCGTGAATTTCGATGTTGTGCTTACGAGTGTGGAACTCAAGGTCATTAATGGCAGTAGATACCCTCTGTATCTCGGTGTCTACTTTGGCCTCTTCAAGCTTAGTCACTCTGGAGCTGATATTATTAATTTGAATATTGTGATTTGATACATCCTTGAGGATCTCATCATATTTTGCTGACATGAGGTTAGGCGAACATTCCATGTCGCCGACTGATTTCTTGAGGGGAAGGAATTCATCGAGCTTACGGTCGAGCAGCAAAATCGCAATATTTGGCTCTTCACTTTCTCGTCCAGTCGACGCAACATTTTTTGTCTTGCGACAATCTGCACATTTCCAATTTCTTTTGTAACCTTCACCCTTAGATTTAAACGTGGATTCTGCGATTCCAGAACAAGAACCAAGTTGATATCGACAGAGCACCCGGAACACTGCATAAAGCTATCGTCTGCTTGTAGTGTATCTAAGCATCTCGTACAATCGACTGTTGAAAGAGGCATTTCGAAACACACTACGTACAGATCTGCATATTTACATTCCGTTAAGGGAGGCAACGCAAGGCGGTAAAGAAGGACACAGTGGCAGAAACACCAGCGATTACCTGCTGTGTATTGCCAGCCATTGTTATTATTGCCTGCCGCCGTATGGAATAAATAAATAACATTAATAAGAAATCGGGAACGGCCCTAATCCTTGATGTAAGTGTCTGCCAGTGGCACTCGCACCTCGGCGTTGGTGTACCCTTGTCTAAGGCGGGAAACCAAACTCGGAGGAGAGAGTGAGCGGAACTGGCGGGAAACGGCGACGCACAGAGGAGCGGACGAATGAGCGAAGGAGGGCGCGACGCGTAGCCCCCTAGCGGACGGCACACGAAGCGCACCTTACGCGTCCCTCCGCCGCTGACGTGAAAACACTTAACGAGTGCCGGTACGCAGCTGGCGCGCGCGAGCAAGCGACCGAGTAGGTGCGCGCCGGGAGAGGAGAAGCGAGAGAGGCCGGTCCGCTGTGTTACCTCTCCGCTGTGTTAGGCAGGTGTTCACTGTGTCAGGTAGTGTGTAGCTCTAGTTAGCCTGCATTTATTTTAATTAGAAATGAGTGGGTACCCCTTGTTTAAGTTTGACGTCACTGAAGACGTCGCTTCGGGGCTCGGAGTTTCACGGGCACCTGTGCTGACGCAATGGGTATCTAAAGTGTACGATTGTGTGCTTTGTTGTACGGCAATAAGACTTTCCTTAATTGTTTCTAGTTATTCCTGAAACTTAATTAGCTCTTTACTGTACGAAACCTGCGCTCTGGTGTCATAACTATCATCAACCATAAGTAGAACCATCGATATCTACCTGTTTTTGTTTTATTGCGATAGCAATTATATGGACACTCCAAGCGCATTTCTGCCGTCGACGTCCCCGTTGCCGTGAGGTTCCGTATCAAGTCCAATGGCAATTACATCGTCGCCGCGCGCCGTACGCTGTGTGTGCGAGTGAAATCGTGCGAAGGTGCGCCGGCAATCGCGGCTCAATGTAGCGCCCGCGAGGGAGGAAGGCAGGCCGGAGGCACACGCGCGAGGCACGGGGGCGAGGCGAGGGACAGGGAGGGGGTGCGTTCTGCTCCGTCGGCTGCTGCTCACAGCGCGGCCGCGCGGCTGCCGTATCTAGAAAGCGATCTGCGATGTGACCGAAGTGCGCGCCCGCGCTGGCCTCATCTGCAAAGCGATCAGCGATGTGGACAAAGTGCATGCGCCGAGTTCCGGTAGCTTCGTATGCGCTGTGCTTTCGACATTTAGTTCGCATAGAAGAGAGACGAGAGACAGCGCGAAGGTCAATTTGCCCGCTGCTGCTAGCGCGCTTTCTGACTCCGGCGTTTTCGCAGCTAGTTTCCGCGGTCATCGAGCGAGATGTGTTCAAGTATACCTGTGCGTGCGTGGCACCGTGATTGTCTGTATAGTTAGTAAGCGAATGTTAACAACTTTATACGGCCCATTAAACTACTATCCTTGCTTCGTCTATTTGCTATCGTAATCGACACTTCACCTTTCGGGCGAAACTGCGACTTCTTTTTTTATGACTTGTTGTATTTAATTTCGTCCCACCTCTGTGACAAAGCGGAAGTCAGTCCCTAACCGGAAGCTGCTGTGCAAGAAACAAGTGTGTCACTCGGTCCTCGTTCCACTAATAAACACAGCATGACTCATGCATAACTAAGAGGACACACTAAGAGCTAAGACTAATGCGAGTCCTGATAGTCAGCGGTACCCCGCACCTAGGTCTCAAGAACAGCTAAAGGGACGAGCTGAACACTATAATATGCAAAACCTTGGGCTTCTCTCGACGACGTCGGCGGAGAAACTGCTCAGGATGGACATCCACAATACTTGGGAGGAATAGCAGAGGCCCACAAGACGAGTCAAATCGAGCAACTCAAGCCCACCAGTACGGGCAGGGACAAGGTAAGAAGACTTGGCTACGCAATCAAAGACAAATCCAGCAGCAAATAGCGGGCCCCTCTACCCCTGAAGGAGAAAATCACGGTGGCCAGCGTACCGATAAATATGCACACGGTATACAGCAATGAAAGGAGGCAAGCGAGATCACAAGCTATGCGCAAGGCCTACGAAGTACTGAGGAGAGAAGTCAGACACACCGATGCGGCAAAATACAAGAACAGGGCGGCACACATAGCGTTGTCGACGGCCAGTGAAAAGATGTAGCCCTGGCGTTGGTGAAAACTCGAGGCATGGACTCCGTGGAATAAACGGCCATAGCCCTGGCGGTCACGGTGTGTAAGTGAGAAGAACAACACATCTCCGACATCACGGACTCGCAAACACCATGCAGGAACTTTCAAACAGGCCGCATTTGCAAGCAAGCCCTCGACATACCGAAGAAACAAGAAAGTCGTCAAGAAATATACATTGTCTGGACCCCATGACACGAGTCCTTGGCGAGCAATCTAGCAGCTCACGTCTCCAAAGCGACATCACATTCTCCAATCTGTCCCTTCGAGTTGACGAGCCCGGGTCGACCCACACGAAGGCGTCCCGAAAAGGTACGCATACATCCTAAACCCCTACAGACTCGTTACAGCAGGACCTACCCAACCCCGCCCTCCAAGAGGCGGGAGCCTGTTCCGGAAACTACGGATAGACACATTGACTCACGGCACCCTGCTGCACGCCACGAGCTGCCACTACATTTGTACCTTCTGTTCTGCGCCAAGCACGCTCTACCACGTGGGCACAATTCGTCGATACTTTTCATCACCGGACCAACCATTGTGCAGTAGGAGACCCAGCTGACAAGCTCAAGCCATGAAGACCAGCTTCGTCTGCTGAACCGGGCCAAGCTGTCGGCTGAGGGCTACGCTATCCTCTACTAGGGATGCCGCCCACCCCGGACGATTCGACCATCGGCTCAGTTTTATAAAGTTTATTATTCCTTCTCGCACTCTTCCCAAGTACTTTTTTCGCGTAGTACTCAATAACCTAATACATGTTTGAGTACCTTATACAAGTTTGGTAGGGTAGTGCTTGTTGCCACGAAAGTTCTGTTTGCCGTTGACCTACGTTGCATTGTCTGTTTCCTGCAAGCCTGTAGTTTCGGTTTTTGAAAATACTTCAATGCCACGTTGTCTTTTTCTACGGCTGATATATCTTTTCGCTGCAGTATGTTCTACAAAACATCGTAAGTGCTTGCCTTCAAAGGAGTTTTTAGCCGTGCGTAAAATGGATGTCTTTTCCGGCGAGCAAGGACCTCATCATGCTGTCCCTTTTTTTTTCTTCATACTAGAAGCGGCACTTTTCAGTAGCTCGATAAACTGTAATAAAAATTAATTCTTTTCACACGCAGGGTGAACATCACCAAACTTTGCATTGATGCTGGCCGTGGAGAATGCTCGAACGCTTCTTTCGTAAGTGAAATGTTTCGATGTGTCCTGTTCTCTTTGTAGAAGCACTATAGTTATACTATGTTGTTAACTCGCCTGCCTTGAAAGGTATCCACTCAGGTGCCACTTAATTATGTACAGTGAAAATTCAATTTCACCACATTTTCTGCATCTTCAGATTTTTAAAAATGTACGGCATTAAGAATTTTTCACTGTCCAGTGAGTTTCGTCAAGTTTACAGATTATGAACTCCATCCGAGAACTCTCCACAGGAGCCTCAGATATGACAGCAACTTCTTGTCTAGCGCACTTGGAAAGTACCCATGCAGCCAATTGAAATATATGCCGGACGTAAAGCATTGTGAAACTAAAGAAAATAAGTGAATCAACTACACGATAACGTACTGATACGGAGAGCAAACATACAGAAGCGTGCTGTACAACTAGTTTTTACTGAACACATTATGCATACCATTCAAATTTGTAGCACTAGCTCAATAAGGAGTGTATGGAGTTGTTGTGACACACCCTAAATACAGTTATTTTCATCGGCGCTTTTGATGCACTCTGTTCGTGTGCACAATTGCACACGCCGCGCTTGAAGTGGATACACACTGGTGACCTTACGTTTTTGAGGTTACAATAAGTGCTTGAAAGCACGGTCGCTTCTGCTACGCAGAAACACGAATTCGTGGTGCTGCAACATTCATATCGGGACAATTACCAGCGAAGCTGTAGCGAACCATGGCTTGAGCTTGCTCTCCGTATCAGGCTGCATACATGGGCTGCATACATTATGAAATCATATTTTTTTTCATAAGGCACCACACTACGCCGACACAAGCGCCGCCGTGGTCACCGCACCTCCCATGCATCTGCCGCAACCGCTTCTGCTGCCGCGCCGGCACCTCCGACGCGCAGCACGCATGCGCAGCGCGCCGACAATGCTGCCTGTCGCCGAGGCTGCGAAGCGAAGGCAGGCTCGGGCGAGCACTGTTCCCGTCAGCTTCTAAGCGCGTGCTGTCAAGTTTGCATTCTCGATCGTGATTTAACGCCTCTGTCAGCCTTGAGCCATGTCTCGAAACAACTCCTGCGTAGTTGGCTCCTCTAACACGTATAAAGACTCGCCAGGAACACACTTCTTTAAGTTTCCAGTGATGTTTCAGGAGCAAGAGCGACGACTGCGTAGTTGGCTCCTCTAACACGTATAAAGACTCGCCAGGAACACACTTCTTTAAGTTTCCAGTGATGTTTCAGGAGCAAGAGCGACGACTGCGGTGGATGGCGGCTCTTCGACGTAGAAGATAAGCAATGGCGCTTTGTTTACTGCAATTTTAGAGCGACTACTGTGTTTTTTACAGCGAAGCTGTTATATGCTAGGTTCCAGGAGATCGTGTCCGGCAAAGGAAGTAGATAGACAGACCGGAAGTAGATCAATTTCAGCTCCATGTGCGTGCTGGTTTGGCTCCAAGAGCGTTGTGGTTTTCCGCCAGCTGTACCCTAGCACAGGTGTCAAAACGGATGATTGATGGCCCAGTGTAATACCCCTCGCCACCAACGATGCCTCTTTCACAAGTGTCGCAATGATCGGTGGTGGCACGTCCCACCAATAGTTGTGCCCCTTTGTCTCGTGACGTAGAGATCGCCCTAGTGCTGTTATGAGCTATTCCCCTTTGGACTCGCCATGCATAGAACGGGCGCTCGTTTAACCGCATCTACCAGGATCCTGACGTTGCCGTGCTATGTGCCGCTGCTATGAACGCTGAGGCTCATACGCTAGTCTATGACGACGGGGCGGACTTGGCGCAACAGACACACTACATGGCCATCGCGCCAGGCGAAAACAAGACGCTGGTGTCCTTGCTCTTTGACGAACATGCCGAAGACGCTAAATATTCAACCCTATGTTAAGGGCATTGAACCTCCTTTTGAATGCCTCTTAACATAACTTCGCGGTAATGGGAAGCGCCTGAACTTCAAATCCCTGATGGCATATTCACTTTACCCCAGCTGTTTCATGCGTTGTGGTCGATTCTGAAACATTCATGTCTTCTTTTTTTTTATTCTTGCTAGTGGTGCTAGCGAGTGCTTTCATATTCTGAATGGCAAGAGATCCAATGATCTGAGAAGTCCTGCTTGCATTCCAAGTATATTTCAAATTGTGTACAAACGTACCAAGCCTGGCCAAGAGGTATTGAGACTCGAGGCACTACAACAGGCGATAGAACATGCGCCTAAATTCTGCATTTCGGTGCGAGGTGAATGCTAGTAAAAATGGTGGCGACACTGAAAATAACATATATAAAAGCAGTATGCTCTTGGCTAACCAGGGTGGCAAATTTTCAGCTATGGCCAATTCTGATATCTCGCGTGCTCCCGTGAAATCATCGAAACACTGCGCTTGTTTAACTACGGAAAACGTGAAATCACTGCTGTGCAGAAAGTGTTAAGACGCAAGCATAAAGACGATGAACCCTCAATTATTGCCGCAGTCCTATATGTGCTATTGTTCTCAAGCTCATCGGGCTGGTTTGCAAGCTTTACTATCGCTGACTTATCACGTGGCCGCACGTGTACGCACGTGCAGGCGCGACGGCGCTCCCCAACCTACTATAAAATATATGGCATATAAATTTAAATATATGGCATGTAAACGAAGCAAGTGTGTGCATACAGAACGTTTGTTCACAGGTGAATAAATGAAGCCATTAGCGGCCGGAACGTAGCATACTTAGGATGAGCTCCACTTCGTAGGCAAGCTTGTTATGTTGATGCTCGTCTGCTGCAAATACTTAGCGCGTATGGAGACAATGTCGTCCTTCTCTTCTTTCTGGGGTTTTACGTGCCAAAACCACTTCTGATTATGAGGCACGCCGTAGTGGAGGGCTCCGGATTAATTTTGACCACCTGGGGTCCTTTTACGTGCACCACAACGCAAGCACACGGGCGTTTTTGCATTTCGCCTCCATCGAAATGCAGCCGCCGCGGCCGAGATTCGATCCCGCGACCTCGTGCTCAGGAGCGCAACGCCTTAGCTGACTGAGCCACCCCAGCGGGTGATGTCGTCCCAGACAGCCGTGACGTCGGACACTTGTCAACAATTATACAGTGTGATTCCCTTGCGCACACTGTCACCGCAGAAATAACTATCCGGGACGCGCACAAGCGGCAAATCACACGCACACACTGTTGAAACGCCTGTTTCAAGTACAGTGGTGGCGTCGTCTGCTACACTGTGCGGCGCATGGAAGCCGACGAGACAGGCGTTTAAAGGAGTGCGCGTGGCACGCGGAATGCGGTGCGTGGGCACGGGAGAAGAAAGAAGAAAATATGAGGACGAGCTGACGCGTGGTCTCACTGTCGTCCTCTGACTGTCGACTAACAAATTCGGCGGGAGCACGCGACAATGTGTCGGCGTCTTCGTGCTTGCGGCCAGACTTACAAATTATGGTGACGTTGAATTCCTGTAGCCGCAAGCAGCACCGTGCCACTCGTCCTGAAGGATCGCGTATGTTCGCCAATCAACATAGAGCGTGGTGGTCTGTCACCACTTCGAAGGGACGGCCGTAGAGATAAGGGCGAAACTTCGTGATCGCCCAGACGACCGCGACACACTCTTTTTTTCTTTAGTATAGTAGTTCGCCTCAGCTTTGGACAGCGAGCGGCTAGCATGAGTTATTACTCTTTGAATGTGTTGTGCCGTGCTACGTGCCGATGATCGAGGCGACGGGAGCTCCCACGTCTGCGCGACAAATCAAGAATTCAACGCGCGGGGAGACTTCAAAAAGCACCCATCTTTGCCGCGGCGGAGCAATAGACGCGTGTCATTTCAAGCGGCACCAAGTCTTCCCCCCGTGGAAAGAAGAATACGGCGCGGGCGTCGTCAGCAACCCCCCGTCTGGGTCCTGTCGACGAGGAGTCGCCAGGGGGACCGTGACGACTGACCACTCGCCCCTCAGTGTCATGTCGACGAGTCGCCGCCAAGGGGATTTAAGGAGGAACCGGCCCATTGTTAAGCCAGAGAGTCGCCACCGGCCGCCCCGTCGGTCTGGTGCGCTCTTACCAGCTCTTACTGCTTTTACTAGCTATCGCCAGCTAAGGACAGCTATTACCAGCTATTACCTGCTATTCCTGCTATATCTGTACATATTTGTACATATTGTATAAAGTTTTCGTCTCCTCTTCGTCTGCTCCAAGACTCAGTCTCTCGTCCCCGACCCCGAGTCGCAATAAATGCCGTCTTGACGTTGGACAAGTACTACGCCAAGGCCGATGTTCCTGGCATCAGTATGTACCTCTGTGTCAGCTTCTTCGTCGAAATGTGCCATAACGGGTGCTGACTGCATGCGTTGCCGTAGTTCAGCAAAGGCCGGCTGTTGCTCATTCGTCCAGGCAAATGGCATGTCATCCCGGGTAAGGCGAGTCAGGGGTTCCGCAATCTTCGAGCAGCTGTCAATGAAACGGCATGAAGCGTCGGACGACCTTCTTGCCTGCAGGAGGAGGAAAAGCTGCTACAGTGGCAAGATTGTCGGGATCGAGTCGAACTCCTTTGGCACTTACGACGTGTCCGAGAAACTTGAGCTCTTCATAACCGTAGTGGAACTTCTCTGGTTTAAGCGTCAGGTGAGCCGATCAGAGCGCTTCTAACTCATGCCGCAGGCGATGAAGATGTTGCTCAATTGTTTCAGAAACGACAACTACGTCGTCAAGCAGGGTGTAGCCAACGGGGGGGGGGGGGGGGGGTGCAACCCCCTGAAATTTTGTCCGCCCCCCCCCCCCCCCACTTACCCACCCTTTGTTCTCGTCGCTTCGCGCTGACATAATTCATGAAACCGGTGATACTATCACAATTTCATTCCTGGGCGCTTCCGTTTGGTTTGGTAATTTACAGCGAATCATGTCTGTATACGAAAAAAACTGCCAGGCGAGCCCACCACCGCCGTTTCCGAGGTGTCCGCGCCATCCGTTTATTCATTGTCCGTTCCTAGAAAACAAGTAGGTAGAAGTATAAAAGCCATGTCTTCTTCCACGGCAGACATTAGTTAGGCAGAATCTTCGTTGGCGCTCCATAATTCTCCTCGCACGTGTACGGTATGTTGCAGAAGTCGCGGGGTGCTTTTCTCGTCGCGACAATAGATTCGGAGCGGAAGTCTCGCGTAGCACGCGCAGGCTTTGGCGAGCCCCAACACAAGGGCCAGCCCGGGCTTTAGCTGTGGTGTTCCCGTTGCCCCTTTGATGTCCTGAAGGCGCCGACCATACGAAATGTTGAAATGTTATTACAACTTGTAAATAAAAGCTATTAAAGAAATATTATCACGCCTAGGCACCAACCTGTGACTCAGCGCTACCGCGCCTGTGTGAGGAGAATTATGGAACGCGAACGAGGAATTTACCGAAGGTCGCAGATGACACGCGAAGTTGCGTAAAATGATAACTTTTGATGACGGCACGTAGGTCAAAGAATGAACATACCGCTCGAAATAATGCGATAATGAGCGCCACCACGCCGACAAACGTACGCAGATGACATGGATCTGGACGAAAACGGCAGCGGCGGCCGCGGCGGTAGCAAAACAAATGTGAACTTGGACAGGCGCGGAAAAAATTTTCCGGCCGCTTTGGCCTTTCCGCCCGCTTTGGCCTCTCCGCCCGCTTGCCGCTTCCCAAGTGTGAACGTAGGCTTAGCCTGCGCGAGAAACGTCTCTTGTTTGCGATTGCACCCCTACGGAAGGCTGGTAATTACTGTTGTGTTGTTGAATCCGAAACCAGCAATTACGGAAGGCTGGTAGTTGCTGTTTTGTTGTGGAATTCCAAACCAGCAATAGACACACGAAGGGGTTGATGACAGCAGTAAAATTCCACCGACTCGCTACAGAATGCACGAAACAGACAGCCGACAAGCATGAATTACTGCTGTGCGCAGTACAGCGTAAGTGAACTCTTGTTGCAAGCGCTGACAGTTCTCGTCGGAGTTCACGCGTTCTGAGAAATTGATTATGCGCATTATGCACTGAATAAGACCGGAGTTCATTCCTGCATCACTAGTACACCAATCAGTCGAGATTCTGTGAGATACAAGGCCGCTTCCTATTTGCACCGGCGTAAGTGAAGCAGAAATGAGTTGCACGCACTACTTAAAATGAGTACACATGCTATATCTATGCTATGCGGTGAAATATTCTGTACAATTCTGAATCTGTTGACGTAAAGGCAAATGACGGCTGCATGCTCGCACACAGCGGAAGACACAGCGGCCCATGCACTTGCCGCAGGAAATGCAACCCTCTCGTATGAGTGAGCAGGGCGACGAAAGCTTCGAAAAAAAAGCCTTACGCGTTTTGCGCGTATTTAAGTTTTCTAGCGCAAAGACGCAGCGAACAAGCTATTGCTATGGGAGTACGTATAGCCTGGTCACACGTGCATTTTCACGCGTATAGCCATCCTTGACTTGTGAAGCGCACTTCGCCCCGACGAGGACGACGCCATCTACGCTTAATTAATGATGTCTTCTCCGATCGGGCGGATCGTTTCAATGATGCGTTTTCGAAGACTGGTCCATTCAGTGGCGCGATGAGAGACCGTTGCTCCAAACGCCCACTGTACCTGTCGTACTTACTGTATTTACTGAGCTTACTTTACTTTTTACTTAATTTCTTCACAAGCACACGCACACGCGAGGAGGGGGGGGGGCGGTCCCATGTCTTTGATATACATGTATAGAGTCTGCGTAAACTATCGATATTTATTATCGATCACGTGACGTAGAGAAAAGCAGAAGCTTGCCCCTCCCCCCCTCGAGAAAAATTTCTGGCTCCGCCTCTGTCGTCAAGATACACAAGGCAAGTCTGCCACTTCAATCCAGCGAGGGCAGTATCCATCATTCGCTGGAACGTTGCTGGGGCTGAACACAAACCGAAAGGGAGTACTCGAAATTCATAAAGGCCGTCGGGAGTCACAAAGGCAGTTTTCTCGCGGTCTCGTTCGTCTACCTCAATCTGCCAGTATCCACTTTTCAAATCGACTGACGAAAAGTACTGGGCACGCCGCAGTCTATCTAACGAGTCATCGATACGTGCCAGTGGGTACACGTCCTGTTTAGTTACGTTACTGAGCTTCCGGTAGTCGACGCGAAAGCATTGCGTTCCGTCTTTCTTTTTGACAAGAACGACCGGAGACGACCATGAGCTGTTGGAAGGTTTGATCACGCCGTCTTCAAGCATCTCTTGTACTTGCGTACGAATCGCTGCGCGTGCTTTTGCTGACACGCGGTAGGGCTGCTGGCGTATCGGGCGTGCGTCGTCGCATGTGATGATCCTGTGCCTTGTAACTGACGTCTGGCGTACCTTAGACGAGCTTGCGAAGCATGCCCTGAATTCAAGCAAGAGCTCATGCAGTGCTGCCTGTTTGTCGTTAGATAACTCTGAATTAATGTCGACATTGGCCAGTGACTTGTCAGCTATCCTCACTGGTTCAGGGGCAAAAAATTCAGCAAGGTGTTCTGTTTCTTCGGCAAACACACTGAAGTACCGCGGAAGAGGTGTCGATGCTCGTTACTAAAGTTGGTGACTAGCAACTTAGATCGGCCATCACGAAGCTGTAGCACACTCCTGGCCGCACAAACACCTTGCGTCAGTAGATGCGCTAACTTACTTTCTGCGACCACTCCACCTAGAACACTGGATCGTGGAGGAAACGTAACACTTTCGGCGGAAACACGAAGCACGTCGACACGTCGTTTGTCGTCGTTTGTGTCGATTGCTTGGTCGGCTGAGAAGATGACTACACCTCCCCGTAAGTCAATAACAGTGTCGTATTCCTGCAGGAAGTCAACTCTGAGAACGACGTCGCAGGACCATTAGCGTAGGAGAAGGCAACTCACCACAAATGTCGATCCTAGAATCCGAACTCTTCTCGTGCAGGATCCAAATGGAGTAACGAAGTGACCGCCAGCGGTACGAATCTGCGAGTCATGACAAGGGGTAATTACTTTCTTCAGAAACGTCGCCATCTTCCCGCTTAATATAGAATAGTCTTCGGAGGATTGCGCACCAAACCAGCGAAGAGCTCCTCCTTCACTCCTCGCATCAAGTGACGCACCTTCTTGTCCTCGGTCATTCCAGGGTCTGCTCGTCTGAAGAGGCGCGTCATATCTTCGACGAACGCGGTAACGCTTTCGTTGGGAAGCTGGACTCGGACCTGAATTGCTCCTTCGGCTCGTTCGCGGCGATCAGGACGGCGCAACTCGCGCCACGGCGTCAGTTGCTCTTCACGGTTTTGAAACCATGTACACGCGCCGTCCTCCAGGCAAAAGTAGACATTCCTATGTTCAGTCGCGTCGTCCCATTCGTTGTGTTCGGCGACGCGCTCGAAGTCGGTCATCCAGTCTTCGACGTCTTCGAAGACGTCGCCATGGAACGACGTCAGCACCCGTGGGTTCTGAAGTGTATACTGGTTCGTCATTGCACGTTTCATAGTGGTCTGAAGCGCTGCGGTGTCTTCAGGAGGCAGTCCCTGGATCCTGCGGCTGGTCCGATGGACGGGAGTATGGACTAACACACGGCTGGTGCTTCTGCTCCCAGGAGGAGTCTGCGGCATGAGTGAGAAGTACCCAGCAACTCCACCATTGTGCCACGCGCCTTCAAAAGGGGGCTGACGACGTTTATTGAGAGCAGATGGGCTCTGGAGAAAATGGCGGCGAAAGCGAACTATCGAGGTTAGCACGCGCACTTATTTCTTCTTGTCCCTCTGCGCTTGCCCTGTTCCCACTACTACAGGTGACAATATCAAGGCTTGTCTGTCCCTGATGACGAAGCCTCCTCTTTCTTTCGAAAGGCTCTCGCCTTTACATTTGGTGCCGAAACCCGGGAGCAGGACTTCGACTGAGACATGCCATAGACGCTTGAGGAGATGCGGGCAGCTCAAAGAGCTCAGCTGACGCGACTTGTGAAATAGATCAGCGACCTCATTGAATCCAACGAGTTCAACGTGGCATTGCTCCGGGCTATCCTTCAGCGTCTCGAGAAGAACACGAATGAGCTCACGAAGGTCAACGGCGAGCTTCATGCCGAGATGTCTGACGATGAGGTTGCAGCTGACTACGATTCCGTGCTGGAATATGAAGATCAGGCCGCAGGCACCTTGGGACTGCTGCGACACCATATTTGGGAGCTGTGAAATCCTCCGACGACTGGTACAGGTGTTCGTGCAGAGCTACCGCACGTACAGTCTAACAGCGGGATGCCTTTTACCGAGAACGGTCCCCAAGTGAGTACCACTGCAGAATTTGGACCAAGATTGCCCAAACTATGCCTGCTGAGGTTCGGTGGATCGACGATGAAGTGGCAGTCGCTTTGGGACGCGTTATGCCACAACGTGCATGAGAACTCACGCCTCAGTGACATCGGCAAGTTCCAATATCTCCGCTCTCTTCTGGACGGCCCGGCAACCAAGGCTATCACAGGGATCCTTACTACCGAGAACAGTTACACCGATGCCATGGAGATTCTCAAGGAACGTTTCGGGAACGTCGAGATCATCGAGGCAAAGTACATTGAGAACCTGCGTACCCCCACTCCGGTGAGCTCTTCGACCCATGTCATCGGGATTGCGGAACCTGTACTATTTCGTACAGGTGAATATAAGAGGACTGAGAGATCTCGGAGTTCCGGCATCGTCATATGCAGCAATGCTCGGCGAAGTGTTAACGAAAGCCATCCCTTAAAATGTCATGGTAAATTACTACAGCCTTAAGGCAAATAACGATCGCAACCAAAGGCCAACAGCGGAGGAAGACCTTGAAGTACTCCTGCAGTATTTTGGCGTCGACGTTGACTGCAGGGAGAGAACAGCACAAGGTCCACTAGAGGTGTCAAGCAGACAGTGCCTGCCCGGATCCGGTCGCCGACAAACGCCAGCGTCATCGGCAGCAGTGCTTAAGAACACTGCCACTGGAACGTGCGTCTTTTGCGAGAAGCATCATGCAACATCAGAGTGTGACTCCGCCTTGGACCACAACGAGAAAAGCGGCAACTGTTTCCGGTGCACTACCAAGGGGCATCGGGCCCAGGATTGCCGCCGCAAGGTTAGTTGCACCCACTGTGCCGGCAGACATGCCTCATCTATGTGTTATAAGAATATTGTGAGCACTAACTGTGCAGTTCATCATCGTCTTCATGTGTATATACCCATTCTCACGATCATCATCGTTTTGTCGGGTTGGTGTTCGTGGGCTGTCTCGCGCTGTGTGACAATACAAGAGCTCTGCCTTCGTCTCGGGCGTCGTCTCACAAGTGGTGGAGCGTGCGTTGATATCCCCGTCCTCTTGCTCTACCGGTCACACCTTGAGCTCCGCTCTGGTCGACGGTTGTGCTCGCCAACACCAGTCATGGCACAAACCACCGCATCCACTGCTGCCACCACCTCAGCTCCGCCAGCTGGGCCTATTTGGTCCGTCACCGCACCGCAACGCAACCCTCAGGTTTTTTCTGGCCTTCGCGGCGAAGACGAGGAAGACTGGCTTGACCAGTACGACAGGGTGAGCGCTTGCAACAATTGGGACGAGTCATACAAGCTCCGCTATGTTGCCTTCTACCTGGGGCAGGTCGTCCAAAATTGGTTTTTCAACCATGAGCGCGACTTCCCTGAATGGCCAGCATTTACTGCGCAGCTGCGACAGATATTTGGCACATCTGCTGGGCGCTCCGAAGTAGGGAAACAGAAGCTCGCTACCAGCATCCAGGGAGCCGAGGAATCTTATACCTCTTACATTGAAGACGTTCTGGCCCTCTGCCGTCGCGCTCAGAGTGTCATGCCCGAAGCGGAACGCATCCGCCATATCCTGAAGGGCATCAAATCCGTTGCTTTTCACGCCCTTGTTATTGAGAACCCCACTTCCGTTAGTGACATCATAACGACTTGCCAACGACTTGCTACGATCTGCTCCTTTCGTCTTCCACGCGCCTCCTGCGACGTTCACCTTACCGACAACGACGAATTGCGAGCGCTCATCCGCAACATTGTGCGAGAGGAGCTTCACGGCCATACTCCGGCCAACACCGCCATTGCGTCTTTGCGCGCTCCTCCTCCCAGTTTGCGCGAGATCATTAAAGAAGAACTGGCGTCCATGCCAAGTGTAACACATGCCCGGTCCCCTGCGCCTGTTTGTGCACCTTCTTACGCCGAGATTGCTTCGCGGCCTGCAGCCCCAGTTCCGTCTGCACCTGCCACCGTTGTCTGCGACCACCTGGCCTCGATGGCAGCGAAGGTCCCCGTGCAACCATACGACTCTACCTGGCGCCCTTCCCGCCCAGTATGTTTCTACTGTGGCATGTCATATCTCTCGTTTCTGCCGCCGGCGCCAGCACGATGAACGACGTGGCTATTCCGCCTATGAGAGAGACTATGTGGCCAGATCGGACGCCTACGTTCTAGGACCCTATATATCCTCGTCACGTCGCTCGCCCTCACCTCCGTTGTCTCAAAACATGTCCCGGTCTTCTCGCTCACCCCGTCGTCGTTCCCCGTCTCGGTTCCGCCGTACTTCATCGCCCCTGTGTCCTGCCTGCACTTCTTTCGACAACCAACCGGAAAACTAGACGCTGCAGTTTTGGAGGAGCAACTCCTTGTTTGCGAACTGTCCCAATTACTCCTGCTCGCCCGTCTAATTTACTCGCTGTTTGTGTGGAAGGTGTTTCTGTCGACGCTCTTATTGACACTGGCGCCGTCCTCTCTGTTATTCATCGCGAACAATGCTTCCGTCTACGAAAAGTGCAAACTCCGTATGTTGAATCGGTCTTATGTGGCGCCAATGACAGTCCGATTTAGCCGACCGGACAGTGTCCTCATCGACGGAATTTGCCATCATATACACTTTACTGTGCTTTTGTCGTGCGCTCATCCGATCATCTTAGGCTGGGATTTTTTGTCAGCTGCATCTGCTGTCATTTCGTGCGGACAACCATTGATACATATTACGGACACCGAACTCTCTGACGCTGCCGATTCCTCGCCGCGCCACCTTGACACAGCGGCAGATTTTGTTCTTCCACCCAGCCAAGCCCGTATACTCACCATTAGATCTAGCGAAAATATCGACGGCGACGCAGTGGTTTCCCCTTCTCAGCGCTACATTTTTCGGGGAATCGCCATCGCTTCTTGTCTAGTGCGTTTCTCACGCGGCTACGCCAGTCTGACCGCCTACAACACGACATCAGAGTGACTTCTGCTGCAGAGGGGTCCACTGTTGCCATGCTTATCGACGCAGCACCAGTAAGCAGTGGCGAAGCAGTCGTCACTGCTTCGCCACTTTCCTCCTTCGCCAAGTGTGCACCCACGGACGGTTCACCCAGTGCTCTCAGGGCTACTGTGAGTTCAGATCTGAGCCCAACTCATACTGATGCCTTGCTGACCGTCTTAAGGAAACACCAACCTTGCTTTGACGTGTGTTCGGATGGCTTGGGTAAAACAACTGTGGCCTCGCATCACATCGAAACCGACGGATCCCGCGTCATTCGTCGCCGCCCTTACCGTGTATCGTCTGCTGAACGGAAAGTTATAGAAGACCAAGTCAACGACATGCTCGCACGGAACGTTATAAGGCCTTCAGTAAGCCCTTGGTCGTCTCCTGTTGTCCTAGTTAAAAAGAAGGACGGTTCGGTACGCTTTTGCGTCGATTATAGGGCACTAAACAAAATTACCCGTAAGGATGTATATCCTATGCCCCGTATTGACGATGCTTTGGATACCTTACCAGGTGCCGAATACTTTTCGAGCCTCCACTTGCGTTCTGGACATAGGCAGATCCCGATGCATGAGCCCGGCAAAGAGAAGACGGCGTTTGCAACACCTGATGGCCTTTTCGAATTCAACGTAATGCCTTTTGGTCTGTGCAATGCGCCAGCCACTTTTGAACGAATGATCGATACCGTACTACGCGGCCTCAAATGGAAAACCTGCCTATGTTACCTGGACGACATTGTCATCTTTTCGTCCAGCTTATCCCAGCACCTAGAACGTTTAGACGACGTTCTCACGTGTCTAGCCACGGCCGGTCTCCTGCTCAATACTAAGAATCGTCGATTTGCGAGCCGCAGCATCAAAGTATTAGGTCACGTGGTCAGAAAGCACGACATTGAGCCAGATCCCGACAAGGTCTCTGCTGTACAGCATTTCCCAACACCAACGACACCTAAAGACCTTCAAAGCTTTCTCGGATTAGCGTCGTACTTCCGCCGCTTTGTCCGTGGCTTCGCGACTATCGCAGCTCCTCTTCATAAACTCCTGACCACGACCACACCCTTTACCTGGACGGATGAATGCGAAGCCGCCTTTCAGACCCTCATGCGATGCCTCACATCAGGATCAGTGCCTCGTCACTTTGATCCCACAGCCTCTACTATCCTCAACACTGACGCAAGTGGGCATGGAATAGGCGCTGTCCTACTGCAGCAGAACCACGCGTCTGAAGAGCAAGTCATGGGCTACGCGAGTCGTACTCTTTCTCCTGCTGAGCGAAACTATACTATCACCGAACAAGAATGCCTCGCCATTGTATGGTCCATACAATAGCTTCGCCCTTATTTATATGGCAGCCAATTCACAATTGTGACTGACCACCATGCTGTGTGTTGGTTGTCCTCCCTGAAGAATTTGTCCGGACGCCTCGGCCGTTAGGTTCTGCGTTTGCAGGAGTACGACTATACTGTCACGTATAGGTCTTGCAGGCAACATCAAGATGCTGACGCTTTATCTCGTTGCCCGCTGTCGCGAAATGCCCATGTCTCACCTTCCCTCCGTTCGACACCGCCCAGCCAACCGACCACAACCATGGCCCCGGTACGGTTCGTGACCTCGGTCGACATTCTGTCCTCCGAAGACCTCGCCTCCCTCCAACGTGCAGATACGTACTGCCGCACAATTATCGACCGGCTCACTGGCTTATCCCGTCCTCCCAACAGCCGCTTAAGACGACAACTGGCACGGTTTAAACTTCATGATGGCTCATTATTGCGGCAAGTTTACCACCCTACCGGTCACCGATGGGTCCCAGTCGTCCCTGGCTCACTTCGACTGCAAGTTTTACAAGCTTTTCACGACGACGCAACGGCTGGCCACTTAGGATTTCATAAAACCTACGACCGCATTAAGACTCGCTGTTTCTGGCCTGGCCTGTCTACTAGTGTTGCCAAGTACGTCAGTTCGTGTGCGTCATGCCAACATTGAAAAGTTTCGATCTCTCTTACCGCCGGCTCTTTACAACCACTGCCGTGCCCATCCGTTCCCTTTGAATTCGTGGGCATCGACTTATACGGTCCCCTTCCGCTTACACCCGCGGGTCACCGCTGGATTGTCACCTGCCGTGGACCATCTCACTCGCTACGCTGAGACGGCAGCTCTTCCTTCTGGTGCGGCTTCTGAGGTCGCCGAGTTTGTCCACCAAGCCATTATCTTGCGCCACGGTGCCCCTCGTGTTCTTCTAAGTGACCGTGGCAAGACATTTCTTTCACATGTTCTTGCTGAAGTCCTGCAAGCCTCAAACACCATCCATATAAGACCACCTCTGCGTACCATCCCCAGACCAACGGTCTTACCGAGCGTTTCCATCGAACTCTGTCCGACATGATCTCCATGTATGTGAAACCCGACCACACAAACTGGGACACTATACTTCCTTTCGTCACGTTTGCATATAATACTGCCGTTCAACGCACAACAAACTACAGCCCCTTTTTCCTCGTGTACGCCCGTGCACCGTCTTTTGTTTTGGACACCACTTTTCTCTCTACGCTTTCTGTCCCATCCACATCTCTACCAGAGGAGTTCGCCGCCCGCGTCGCCCACTGCCGCAAAATTGCGCGCGCCCACACCGCGACCATTCAGGACAAGAGGAAAGTCCGCTGTGATGCGACCCGTCGTGTCATTTCGTTCCGCCCAGGCGACCAAGTGCTCCTTTGGACACCTGTTCGAGTGCCAGGGCTCTGTGAAAAATGAACTGTGCGATCCCGCCGCAGCTAGAGGCTGCAACGAGGATCTACGATCAAGAGACACAACTCAAGGCCGTCCAGCAGGTCTCGGCAGCTCTAGGAAGGCAGCGACCTAGCGAAACCGAGGATAAGGGGGGGCGGAACCCCCAGGAAGGGGGCGGCGGCCCTCTCGGACCCGCGGAAGTAGCGAGGGAGCAAGACCTCGAGGAGCATAACGCACGAGACTGACGTAGTGGCCGCGTCGCGATGAAAGCTCGTCCTCCCTGCGTGGAGGGAGCCTAATCGACTCTGCAGGCATTCTCAATAAAGTTATTCTCTCTCTCTCTCTCATGAACTGTGCGTTCTCCCGCAGAAGAGCGTGGCAGAAAAGGCGTTCTATAGAAAGAGACAGGCAAGATGAAAATAAACTTATTTCCGTTATATCAGCCAAGTTTTGCCGTCGAAGCCACCACAGTGCCAATCGCAAGAGGGGCACTTCGCGGCTACACTTGCAGTCGGATATCGTCGGCGCGCAAGCAACAAACGCTGAAACATGTACGTTTGCAGTCACGGAAGGACGCGCATGTGCGCAAGCGTCGGTCTCGACACCAGGGATGCGCCGCTAGAAGGAGAGGACTAAAATGCCTATATAAGAAAAGTACCGCCATCCTTTGACCGCGCCGCTCTCTCCTGTATCGCCGATTGGACGATGATAGCGCGCGCTTTAACTTTATATATATATTTGTTTCCGCCTCAGAGCCATGTTCAAAGTACCTCTGCGCAACCGCCGTCTCCGGCGGCGGCGCGCGCCCGGCCTGAAATTTCAACGAGGACTTTCTAGGGCCGCCACCGTCGACTTGCTTTCGCAAGCAAAAAAATTAAGAAAAAGTCAAGCGCTTTAGGAGAGGAGACGACAGAGGAAAGAGTTGATGGCGGTACTTTTAGTATATAGAGACTTTAAGGAGGACCGCTTCGCCACGCGCTCGCGCCCCCCGCCATATTTTGTGGCCGAGTGTACGAGACATTCTTGACAGCGGCAGCCCGCGTACTTTTGCTAGCCAAGGACTATCGCGCAAACTGAAGCTCGAAGTCAAAGATGAAGTTGACTTATGCATACACGCCATTGGCCATCAATGTCCCAGCCGCACTGCACTACGAAAGATGGTTAAACTTGCACTGCAGAGTCAGTTTCATGGGACTTTCTGGAAATTAGGGCTATTGAACGCGCACATTTATTGACATTGTGGAGATTCCGAACGACAACGACTTCGTCAAGAAAATAGAGTCGTTATATGCTCCTGGCTGACGCGGTAGCTTATCCTGGAACGCTACAGGAACCAAGAATTAGTTTGCTAATCAGATCTGGAAAATATTACTAGAAGAAGTGACATGGGATGAGGCCCAATAAGCAACGACAGATGCCACGCAGGAAAATGTGTGTGTGCTTCGTATTTTGTGTTGCATGTTCGACGATCTGTCAACATCACTGCAAAAATTCTGGCAGCTTGGGAGTATGGGTATAACTGATCAGCCAGATTAGTCAGAACATGATAATACTGTTCTGAAAGAATTTAAGAACCATGTTAAGCTGCACGACCATCGCTACGAAGTAAGCCTCCCTTGGAAGGCGCTTGATGTCGAACTTAAAGACAACCGGACGGTAGCGATGAAAAGGTTACAGTGTTTCGTCCGCCGACTGTTCAAGAGTGAAGACCTTCTACTTCAGTACGATACGGCGGTCACGGAGTATCTCAAGGGCGGTCATGCAGAACCCGTACCTTCGCACGACACAGTCCAGAACAAGACGTATTACATGGCACATCACGAAGTCATCAAGGAGTCTTCCACGACTACAAAGCTACGGGTCGTTTTTGATGCATCATTGCATGCGGCCGGAGCGACATCCCTGAATGGTCATATGAAGAAAGGCCCCAACCTCAACAATGATCTGTTGAAAATGTTTTTATCTTTTAGCATGCATAAGATTGGGATCACCGCAGACGTTCACAAGGCGTTTCTGCAGATTTCAATCAAGGGCGCCGATAGGGATTCTCTGAGATTCTGGTGGTTTGAGAACACGCCGACCGGTGTGGAAGATCTAAGTCGAGTCAAAGAGTATCGAATGACTCGTGTTCCTTTCGGTACTACAACGAGTCTGTTTCTACTCAGCGCGACCTTACAGTCCCATTTCCAGCACGGCTGTGAACCTTAAAAGACTACTGCGCTAAAGTTGTCCAAATGCTTTTATGTAGACGACATGCTGACTGTAGTGGAGGACAACAAGGCAGCTATACAGCTGTATGACGATGCCACACACATATTTGCTGGCGCAAGCATGACACTGCAAAAGTGGGCAACCAACTGCGCGGAAATGCGTGGCTACATTGAGAAGAAAGAATAGTCCGGTACTCCTGACATGAGAAAAGAAAAATATTGAGCCTTATGTAGGACGCTAAAGAGGACACGTTAAGCGTGAATGTACCACCGGTACTGGAATGGTTGAAGAACGAGGAGCCCACAAAACGATTCATTTTGCAGACAACGACTCGAATTTATTATCCACTCGGCTTTGATAGCCGAGTCAAAATACTTTTTCAACGCATCTGGCGAACAAGGACGCCGTGGTATCATGGAATTCCAGATGACCTAGTTCAAGACTGGAAGAACTGGCTACGTGAGAGAGAGAGAGAAAAACGAAGAGGGAAAGGTAAGGAGGTTAACCAAGGACGTGCCCGGTTGGCTACCCTACACATGGGGAGGGGGAAAGGGGAAGACTAGATAAAGATAGAAAAGAAAAAAAATGGAGTCAGTCATTCGCAGAGACAGTCAAAGAAGAATCTCCACTGTCACAAGCGTTCGTACAATCCAGTACTCTTCACGAACTGCAGAAGGGCTTTTGTGGCCTTTTGCATGCAAGAATGCATAGGCCATGGCCCAAGAATCTTTTCTTCCGAGAACGTTCTGTTGTCTAACAGGTTGAGTTTAGCTTGTAGAATACGTCGTTGAGTGTCAAAAGATGGACAGTGACACAGAAGGTGCTCGAGTGTCTCGTCGCACCCGCACAAATTGCACGCCGCACTGTTGGCCATCCCTATTAGGAACGAATAGGCGTTGGTAAATGCGACACCCAACCACATGCGACACAGTAAAGTTGTTTCACGACGGGAGAGTCCAGGTGGTAGGCGAAGTCGCAAGTTAGGGTCAAGAGAATGCAAACGTGAGCTGGTGAAACCCGGTGAATTCCATCGCAGAAGTGTCATATGGCGAGCAATCGATTGAAGTTGCCGTGCAGCATCCGTTCTTGAGAGAGGTATAGGAACCAGCTGATGTTTGTGATGAGCCGAGCGTGCTGCTTCATCTGCGCTGTCGTTGCCGACAATTCCGCAATGGCCCGGCAACCATTGACATACAATATCGTGTCCTTCTTCGAGAGCGTGATGGCGAGCGTACCTCATTTCGTGCACTAGCTGCTCGTGTAACGCTTGTCGTAGGAAAAACTGCAGAGTTTGTAGAATTGCTTTAGAATCACTGAAAATGGCCCAACGATTTGGAGGCTGCTGGAGCACGTAATTGAGTGCACCTTGAAGAGCCGCAAGTTCTGCGGTTGTAGACGTGGTGTTGTGCGAGTATTTAAATTGCAAAGTGACGGCGTCTGATGGAATAACTACTGCTCCGGTAGAGCTCTTGGAAATGGTGGAACCGTCCGTATAAATGTGTATGCTGTCAAAATAATACTCGTTGATGACAAGCAGAGACAATTGCTTCAGGGATAGTGTTGAGAAGTCTGCCTTTTTGCTAATCCCAGGAACTGAGGGGCACACGTGAATTTGCCGGAGGCACCACCATGCCGATGTTGGGCGTTTCGCAGGCTTGAAGCCAGATGGTATGGAGGCATGATGTCTTGTCACAATACTACAGAATGTAGCCTGTGGTCTTCGCAATGGCAAATCGGCTAAATGATGGGATGGTAGCCATGAAATGTGTCGAATGAGCGCTCTTAGCGTCTCACCGACGATATGAGTGGTGATCGGGTGCTCCTGTGCAATGACAATTGTTGCAGCTGTCGATGAACATCTCGGGAGGCCAAGACATGTCCGAAGTGCTTGGGCTTGTACGCTCTGTAGTGCAAGAATATTAGTCTTGCATGTATTGGACAAGACAGGAAGACTGCATCGCAGGAATCCGAGAAAAAGTGCCGTGTATAGCTGTAACATGGAGTGCACGGATGGTCCCTACGATTTTCCAGCTACGAATTTAAACATATTCTCAATGCAAATGAGTTTTTTCTTCATGTAGGAGACATGGGGACTCCAAGTGAGGTCGCGATCCACAATAACGCCCAAGAACCTGTGAGTTTTCTTGTACTCAATTGACTGGCCCTCGATACACACCGGGTAGAAATACATCGGTCGTCGTGTAAATGCCACTAGTGCACATTTTTCTCCGGATATCGTCAGGCCTTTTCGGCGAAGGTATGCCGCTGTCAGGGTTGCCGCTTTCTGTACTCTGGCGCGCACTTGTGGCCTTGTCACGCCGGACGCCCAGATGCAAATATCGTCTGCATAGAGCGAGACATTAGCCGCCTATGGTAGCGTTTCGGCGAGCCCCACTAGAACAAGATTGAAAAGAGTAGGGCTCAACACTCCGCCTTGTGGGACACCACGACTGGACATATATCGATTTGTCGGCCCATCTTCAGTTAGGACAAACACAGATCTCCGTGATAGATAACTCCTAATCCACCTAAAGACGTGGCCTCCAAGTTCTGCAGCCTCAAGAGCTTGGAGGATGGCTTCGTGGGTTACATTGTCGTAGGCACCTTTTACATCTATATAAGAGTGCCACAGAGAGGCGCTTCAGAGCTTTTTGTTGTTGCACGGAGGTCACAAGATCAATGACGCTGTCAATTGAAGACCGTCCACGTCGAAAGCCAGCCATAGCCTGAGGGTAAATGTCATAGTATTCGAAGTACCATTGTTACGTGAAGTGCCTGATATTGCATCGTTGGCTGTCCCAAGACTGTGCCATCAATCGAGCTTCTGGTCATACACACAGCTGCACGTTTTCGCCGACGTGAGTAATGCAGCTTACTTAGTGGTCACCTATTTGTGCTTCCCAAGACATGCTATGGGCTCCGACAGGCACTTCCTTATGGCAAAGGCCCGAATTGCTCTACTTAAAGAACTTTCGCTACCAAGACTCGAGCTCACACCAGCTTTAGTCGGGGCAAGGCTTTCAAAGTTCATCAGGAGCACATTAAATATTCCCTCCCCGCAATATTTTTCTTGGACAGACTCCATGGTGGCCCTAAGTTGGATCAAGGGATCCGTCACGAAGTGGAAGCCGTTCGTCCGTAATCGAGTCGCCGAAATACAAGAAATAGCCTACCCTTCACGATAGAACCACTGCTTTGGAAGGGACAACCCTGCAGACTTGCTTTCCAGGGGAACGTCAGCGCGTTCACTCTGCACCAACAACCTTTGGTGGAGAGGGCCAGCTTGGCTAGCGACGCGGTCCTAATGGCCTCCGACATCAACTGTAGAGACCTGCCCACAACTTGTGATAGAAGAATGTTGACCCCGATACTGTCGTGCTACACGCGTCAACAGAGCCCCACCCTACACTCTTCGACTTGAGCAGATATAGCTCATGGACTCGCATTCTTAGAGTGACCGCCTGGATCCTAAGGTTTGCCGATGGTTCCAGACGACTAACACGTCGGAACAAAAATGTGCTACTGATTGAAAAAATTGCCAGAGCAGAAGTTTACTGGCTCTTAGCCAAATCCAAGCTTTCTCAACAGAAATAGCATCACTGAAAGCTGGGCGGGCCATCGAAACATCAACTCCACTCATTTCTTGGGGAGGACGACGGACTTCTACGCATAAGAACGCGACTACAGAACGCAGTTCCTCAGCCTAGCGTCAAGAACCCTTTACTGCTTCCTGGCGATCACCGAGTGACGCAGCTGACCACCCACAGTGCCCACAAGCGTCTCTTCTACGCTGTAATTGCAGTTACAGGGCCAGAGCTACGGGAGAGATTCTGTATTGTGGCCGCCAGGCACTCCGTGAAGACAGTGATCGCGAAGTGATCGTGGTCTGATCGTGCCTCCGCGACACCCGCCTGTGTCCTAATGGCACCACTGCATGCAGAGCGCGTGCAAATGGCTCAGCCTTTTGACACAGCAGGAGTGGATTTTGCGGGGCCGATCCGCTTAACCACGTAACCGTCGATCACCACCGATATGTCGAGCGAAAGCTGGTCATTCCGTTCATCTCCAGTTGACGTCGGATCAGTGTCGTTGCTCGTTCGCGTCGATCGAAGGTCTTCAGCATGTCGACTGCCAGCGGCCTCACCCCCAAAGGTCGCTGTGGTTATTTTTCCCGGAGGGCAATTGGCGATCGTGCGCCGGAATATTGGTGACGGCGAGCGTGACTGCCGCCCGGTAGGCGGTGGCATGCGCTGTTGAGCCAGATAATCTTCTATCTCCCGAGGTCGTTGGACAAGTTGGGGTGGCGGTGAGAAAACCTTCTGTATTTCTTCGCGCACAACAGTGCGGATGAGTTCGCGGAGGTTGTCATTGTTGCATTGGGTGGCCATGGAAATATCGGTGGTGGATGTCACGTTCACTTGCCGCTCGTAGAAGTTCGATCGTTGCTGAAGCATCTTCTCCATACTGACAGCCTCAGATAAAAATTCGATGACGGTCTTCGGAGGGCTCCGCACAAGACCAGCGAAGAGCTGCTCCTTCACTGCTCGCATCAGGTGACCAACTTCTTGCCCTCGGTAATATCTGAGTCCGCTCGTCTGAACAGGCGCGTCATATCTTCGACGAACGCGGTAGCACTTTCGTTGGGAACCTGAACGCAGTCCTGGATTGCTCGTTCGGCTCGTTTGCGGCGATCAGCACTGGCGTAGGTGTCTAGTAGCTGACGGCGGAACTCACGCCACGTCAGTTGCTCCTCACGGTTTTAAAACCATGCAAGCGCGCCGTCCTCCAGTCAAAATTAGACACTTCTTAGTTTAGTTGCAGCATCCCATTCGTTGTATTCGGCCACGCGCTCGAAGTCAGCCATCCAGTCTTCGACTTCTTCGAAGATGTTGCCATGGAATGACTTTGGAACCCGTGTATTCTTAAGTGTGTACCGGTTTGTCATTGCGGCGCCTTCCATACCGGTTGAGGTGGTCTGAAGCGCTGCGGGGTCTTCAGGAGGCTGTCCCCGGATCCTGGGGCTGGCCCGATGGACGGGAGTATCGATTGGCACTGGGATAGTGGTTTCACTCCCAGAAGGTGTCTGCGGCATGGGTGAGGAGTACCCCTGACCTCCACCGCTTCGTCACGTGCCTTGAGAGATAAATGGCGACGCGACGTTTATTGAGGGTAGCAGGCTCCTGAAAAACACGGCGCTGGGAGCTGGCTATCGAGCGGGCGGAGTAGCACGCGCAATTCTTTCTTCTTGTCCGTGCCTGCCTCTTAGCACTGTACCCACTACTGCTAGTGGCAATATGTGAGGGGTGAACCTGTTGTGCAAGACCACGTTGTCATATTTACGAGTGCCGTATTACGAGCCATTCATCTAGAGCTTGTTACAAGTGCTAACGCTGAATGCTTTCTAGAAGCTTTTCGCCGATTCGTCTATCGCCGCGGCTACCCTCGTGTTGTTTACTCTGACAATGCGTTATGCTTTAAACGTGCTTTCCGAGAGCTTCGTGCGATATATAAACTATATATTAGTTTTCGCCAGAATGCGCTCCTTGTTGCGGTGGGTTCTGAGCGCATGGTTCGATCTGTCAAGGACAGTCTCCGAATAGCTCTTGGCATATCATTCATCAATTACGAGCTGGTAGCCACGGTCTTAACGGAAGTCGAAGCCACCATAAACAGGCGCCCGTTAACATATATGGTAACCCACCGGATGAACCAGAAGTGTGAACTCCCGCTCATTTCTTCCTCTTTCAGGCTCACTGTCCTTCCCAACTTAAAAGCACTCGAGGTTGAACTCACGACGCATACTGAGTTGCTTGAAACGTGGATTCAACGGCAAGAAATTCAAGAAAGCTTCTGGAATAGGTGGTATAAAGTGTATCCGATTTTGCTCACAAACACCCGCGATGGCTCCAACACAAACAAGGAAAAATGACGTGGGTATTGTACAAGATGAAAATGTGCCAAGAGTTCGCTGGAAGCTGGGAAATGAAGTGGAGACATTTACTGGTGCAGATGGAGTGGTTCGTGCCTGTCGATTGAGATTGTCAAACGGCCAGGTGTCTCGCGTTTGTACCCTTTAGAAATGCGCCCCTAGCACACTCTGGCGCGGGGAGTGTTGAAACGCCCGTTTCAAGTATAGTGTAGTGAAATAAAACGAACACTCGCCAATGAAAATACATGTAATGGAAAATAAAATAAAACTTGACGTTTCGAGCCCCGTACGGGACTCAGAGAGCAGAAACGTCGTGCCTCAGCGCCCAACCGCCAAGCGGTTACAAAGAAGTGTAAACGCGCAGCCATTCCGTATGCGCGCGGGTTAAGCGAGGCTTTGGCAGGAGTTTTCAATGAGTACGACGTTTGGGTTGCGCATCTCCCGTCAAGCAAGTTACGTGGTGTCAAATGATGCGCGTAAAAGACCCCTTGGTACGATCGATGTACCCCGGTGTTGTGTATAATATACCGTGCAGAGATTGTGAGGCAACCTATGTCGGTGAGACCGGTAACGTCAAAAAACGCATAAAATAGCATCAGTACGATGCCGCCAAGGGCAACTCATCTTCAAACACTTTATCAGAACACCATAAGAACACAGGTCACTGCATAGACTGGGAATCGGCATCCATTATTGCCACAGAGAAGAAACTGCCTGCAAGACTAGTGCTTGAATCGCTGCACATTCAGACGACGCAACATACGATAAAGAGGTCACTTGGGAATCTGCCCGAAATCTACACACGCGCACTACGCCATCTATCCCATATTTAAACAAGAGCCACCGCGTTTACTTTCATTGTGATCAAGGGTCTCGTACGAGACTCGAAACGTCAAGTTTTATTTTATTTTCCATTACATGTATTTTCATTGGCGAGTGTTCGTTTTATTTGACTATGCTAATTCCTCGCCAGACGGGTTTCCGTCGAACTCTGGATTATTTCAAGTAGCGTCGTCTGCTACACTGTGCGGCGCATAGAAGCCGACGAGAAAGAAGTTTGGAGGAATGCGCGTGGCACGCGGAACGCGGTGCATGGGCACGGGAGAAGAAAAGAAACCCTGAAGACGAGGTGACGCATTGTCTCTTTGCATATCAAGGATCGTGCGTCCTTGACGACGAAGCCTGCTCTTTCCTTCGAAAAGGCTCTCGCTTTTACACGCACTTCAGCCATGCTTGCAATGAAATCAGGTGTGTCCGGCGGGAGGCCCGCCCGCGGTTCCAACGGTCGTCGCTATGCGGCTTTGAGTGGCGCCTCCATAGGCGTTGCGCATGGCGTATAACCACAGAAGCGCAGGCTACTAAGTGGTTCGTTATGAGAAAAGGAAAGGTTGGCGCTATCTTCTGCAGCCGTGGAGGGAGCACGGCTCTTGCACTGGTGCCACCGCCACACTCTCTACCCCTCTCCCTCTACCCATATCCACCACACTCTTTCCCCCTCTCCATGCCTGACCACGCGCCGTGACGTACCCTCCTGGGAACGCATGCGGGGTATGCATACATGGGCTAGAGGTTAGCGGCTTCGCTGTCAAAAATGGAAGCGTAATGTTGCTCACTATCCTGAGTCGCGCAGGAACGCTGCACGGCTTCACATCTTTTCGCTGGCGTTTCGAAATTTCGATGAATTCTTTGCAAATAGAATGCCACATACAAGAGACTCGGCCATAAAATATGTATCGGAAACCCACGGAAGACTTGTGTTTCGGTGCTGAAGTATTTCTCTGCCTTTGGCTTTAGGGGGCATGAAGCCTCGCCGCATATAGCATTTCTTTTTCTTTCTGAGGAAAGTCAGGGAGTGGTTTAGCCAAGTTTTCTTCAATTAATTAATGGAATAGGGAATAATTATATTAATTATTTACATTTATTTCAGTTAAAATTAAAAACATTTTCATTCTTCAGAGAGAGAGAGAGCAGTGCTGCCATTCGGCCTTGTTGGTATGACATAGTAGCGGTGTGAAGCGCTGACGCTGACGAGGAAAAAAGAGGAGAACCAGCGCTTCAAATCTTTACTATGTCAAAGAGTGAACGGAAAGGGTACGGAGAAAGACCGACATGTTCGAGAGAGCTACGGTCCTTACACAATTCGGGGGCGAGTGCAAACAAGCCACGCTGTTTGGACGGCTGTTTTCATTCCAAATGCCATATCAGTGCTTGCCGCAGTCTGCATGTCCCTTGGTTTCTTCCAGGCGTACGCCATCGGTACGAATATGGAATTGATGAAGCACCTGCTGCACTACTCTTACCCCATTGCGTACATGGTGGATGACTGTAACATGAAGTTCACCGGAGAGACCTGTCAGAGCTTCAGCTGCACGCACTTGTAGGTATCTTCCCATTACCGAACTCTGTTCCAAAGTATTATTTCGGTGGTGCCAACACGACCAGAGGCTGCCAATAAGGCAAAGGAAAATGGTACATAGGGGAGAACTCATTGACATCTGTCATGATAATGCGCACACTGAGAATCGCCAGAATAAGGGCCAATATTTGGGTAAGGGACGAGTGGGCTACTTTGTGTGCATGAAAGCGTTTCTTCTCAATGTTGTCACGTGGTCGTGTAGGTCAATAACAAAGTAGCATGACTGTGAATGACGAAATTAACGTTTTATTGGGTGAACGTGTGCCCACAAACTATGTGACACTCGAAGCACAACGATAGCGGCTTACACAGTCGGCCGTCGTAGAAAATCACATCTGCGTGTCACGGCTTTTGTACATCGAAGGTTCCAGAGTAATCGCTGATGCCTGCGCGTCTTCCAGAAAATACTACACAATTTGCGTCGCGCAAACATGAAATCAGATTACACAAAGTTCGGTGACAACAGACAGCGGATAGAACGATCGCTAACGTTCGATCCTATTCGTGCGGGCGCGTCCTGCACTGAGCGATAACATTTGTTTGATGGTGAAACGCGGTCACCCGCGAAAGGTACACTTGTCAATATGCAGAACAAGAAAACATATTTAATAGTTTGAAAATTAGTTTAGCAAATGTGGCAGGTGTCATCGACTTCTCGTTGAAGAACATCTTGACAGCGAAAAGCTAGATTCTAAAGATTCTGTAAGTAAACCACATGCATGCACTTGCACTGCGTTTAAAGTGCGCCTACCCTCTCAGGTTTGGCATTGCTGGTGCTGGGTTGCTCAGTATCGCAGCGGATATATTTATTTGTATGGAGATACCAAGGTCGAGACAACGCTTTATTCCAGGACGGAAAGATGGCGCCGACGCAAAACGAACACGAGCCGATGATTGATCAAGTCCGCATAAATGCTTGCACTAATTTCCCCCGTGGACGGAAGTGGCCAACCTGGTCGAACGTTACACTAGGGAACGCAGATGAAAGGCCTTCAGGCGGGAAACGTGCACGATCGCTGTTCCTCGGCAGCGTCGGTCAGTTGGGACATCAAGAGGTGTGACGCGATAGTTCACCGGCGAGGTGTGGCTTTGTAGGGGCCAATATAGCGAGACTCAAGCTTTTCACGTAAACTGGGTGCAGGTGTCCATAGAAGCACATCGTCACCAGGGCGGTAGGAAACGACGCGGTGAGAGTACCAATGTTTGCGATAGTCGTGGCTACACGAGTGATATCATAGGAAGCCAACAAACATAGACACCAAGGACAACACAGGGGAAATTACTGGTACTTACTAAGTGAAATAAAGAAATGATAAATTAAAAGAAATTAAAGTGGATGAAAAAACAACTTGCCGCAGATGGGGAACGATCCTACGTCTTCGCATTACGCGTGGGATGCTCTTACCATTGAGCTACCCCGTTTTCCCATCCACTTTCTGGGATATGTATGTTTTACTACTAGAACTAACCCTGGGAGTGTTAGCCAGCGCCATCACTCACAAATCTTGGCAGTGGATGTGGACCATCCTTTCTGCCGCAGGCGTCACGAGTACGTTATCTTTTTGGTTGAAGGCAACTGGTCAATAAACCCACATATGCTACCTGAAGGCATCAATGTTGCCGGATTCGTCACCCTCGTTATGTAATGAAGGGGAAGAATAGGAACCTATAGGGGCCCGATTTTGATAATTATATCATAGGAAGCCGACAAACATAGACACCAAGGACAACACAGAAAAAATTAATTGTTCTAAATTAAGAAATGATAAATTAAAGGAAATTAAAGTCCATGAAAAAAGCGTCAAGTTTGCACTTGGTCGTCCAAAACTTAGGCACCGCGAAAGTGTCAATCCTCAAGTCTTACTGGCTGCTAGTCCTAGTTATTAACTTGGTTCCTGTTAGGTCTTAACTTGGTTTAACTTCACCACGCATTTAGGGAAAGTATTCTCAAGCAATCATTTTCGGAGGTACCTTCCCTTTCGCGACATTTGGCGTGACTAGCGCTGGAGGCGTGGGCGCCTACGAGTGACAGCGTTCCTGCCGTGCCACAAACGCAGGCAGGCAGGAGCCGTGTTTGTGTCGGGCAAAGCGAGCGCGCAACTGCGCCGGCGGTTACTAGGCAACGCGAATTGACGTCTTCGCTACTGCTTCGGCGCATGCGCGGCTGGGCAACACGGGCGGTGTCGGCAGCAGGACTGCGCGTTTCCTCGTTGGTGCTGCTACAATTTTTTTCTCTCTCCATTTCTTTCTCATTTTCTCTTTTCCTCTCCTGCGCCGCGCGCATGCCGCTTGCATGCTCTCCTTCCCTCTCCTTAACCTCCCATGTCAAGGCAACATGTGCACGGCACGGAGAGGAGGCGAGGCACACGCCGCTGCGCGAGGTGGTTGCTAGGCAACGCAGTGACGTCATAGCTCGGCGAGGTTTTGCGACAGCAGGCGCCACTTTTTACGGTTAGCTAGAACAACTTCGCTCTTAAATACAACTTGCCGCAGATGGGGAACGATCCCACGTCTTCGCATTACGCGTGCGATGCCCTTACTATTGAACTACCGCGGCGCCGTTTTCCCATCCACTTTCTGGGGTATTTATGTTTTACTACTAGAATTAGAATAGTTCATTGTTGGGCTAGTTGGTTTTCCATACCTCAACAAGTAACTCAGCGTGATATAAAAGACTTTTATATCGCGCTGAGCTACTTTTTGAGGTACTAGAAGTAGCCCTGGGGATGTGGAACATCCTTTCTGCCACACGCGTCACGAGTACGTGTTCTTTTTGGGTGAAGGCAACTGGTCAATAAACCAACATATGCTACCCGAAGGCATCAATGTTGCCGGATTCGACACCTTCGTTATGGAATGAACAAGAAGAATGGGAACTGAGGGGCCCGATTTTATTAATCATATCATAGAAAGCCAACAAACATAGACACCAAGAATAACACAGGGGAAATCGATTGTATTTACTAAGCGAATTAAATAAAGAATAAACAAAATTAAAGTGGATTAAAAAACAACTTCCCGCAGGTGGGGAACGATCCCACGTCTTCACATTACGCGTGCGATGCTCGTGTATGTGTATTATCCAGATTTCGGGATCCATCAATGTAGTGAAAGATAAGCAGGGTAATGTCATCAGCAATTTGGATGATATAGTAAAAGCAGAAGAATAATGTTATACTGACCAGTACAATACCAAGAGCAGCCGCGCAACATTTATTGGATGTAGTATTGAACAGAATAAAGGGGCTCCTTCGATAAGTAGCGGTTATGCTAGATGGGCCTTGCAAGACATGTCCCGGGAAAAAGCAACAGAAGAAGATGGAACAACACTTCATATAAACAAAGATGGAGGAGATATGCTTGAGCAGCTTGCCGCCCTTTATACGCAACGCCTCACGACTTCAAGTGTACCAGATAGGTGGAAGAATGCCAGCATTTTACTAAACCATAAGATGGGAGACGGTAAACAATTGAAGAGGTACAGGCCCATTTGCTTCCCTTTCAGTGTTCTATCAAATATTCAGCTAGATAATCTCCAATAGAATCAGGGAAACACTTAACTTCAATCCACCAAGAAAGCAGGCTGACTTCAGGCAGAGAAATTCTACAAAGGATCACGTTCATGTCATCACTCTGACAATTAAGAAATCTGCGGAGTACAATTACCCTCTCTATATGGCTTTCATAGATTACGAGAAGATTCAGTAGAGATACCAGCAGTCATGGAGGCATTGCGTAAACAAGTAGTACGCGAGGCATACCTGAATATATTAGGATCTCCAAAGCTGCATAACTACCTTGCCCACAAGAAAAAAAATTTATGAGCCATTCCACACACTGGAGGTGGATGACCAGCGAAGCTGTTTAGCGCACGACTCAGAGGTGACACGGAATTTTGAACAAAGGTACGCACATATTTATTGTCCTGATCGGCGGTCTTCGTGACGCACACACATTCGCTTATCACCTCTGTTGTTATATCTGTCCGTCACGTAAGACAATTAATGGCTCATACCGCCTTAAGCAATGGCTCATACCCCCGTAAACGTGGCCTCCTCATTACGACGACAGCAGTGAACTTCTACGCTGGAATCATGAGTGGCAACGCAGCCAGCTGTGGAAGAAGACGACTACGGAGCAGTGGCACAAGCGCGTTCGCGCGGTTCCGCCGAGGGGTGCCAGCTGTGGAAGAAGCCGACGACGCTCGAGCCATTGCTGATGATGATAGTTTTTCCGCGCAGACGCCTAGCCGTAGACAGCTTCACTGTAAAATCGAAAATCATCTATCAAGAAACTTATTGCAGAAATTTCACGATCACTGTCGATGGTAATGCGAATAGCAATCGACCAACGCAGTGAGATACCATATTGCTGAAGACATGTTGATTTAGGGTTTCTTGGGGTTGATTTTTAGAGTTTCGTTGCTTCGGCAATATGCCGCCCACACACTCCGATATTGGCCCGATGCCACTCGCTTGCCAAGGTCGCCCATCAGCGTACAGGCAGTAGAGGCATGACGCCGACGCAGTGACGATAAAATGACGAAGGCGTGTAACGACTATGGCATGACGACAACGAGATGCTGATTATTAAGTTACAACGATGGAAAATAATATAACGACAACATAAGGAAGTCGACTGTATGATGACGACGGCTGCTTGACGACAATCCGATGAAGAAGTGGCAATGGCGACGATGGCATGACGGCGGGACACAGCATTCATGAGAGCGTATGTATATATATATATATATATATATATATATATATATATATATATATATATTGTTACAACGCTGGGAACAAGGTGGAAGAAGAAGGGCACGAGCTGATGTCGGAAGACAACAACGATAGGCACTTGCCTGCGCTGCCTGTCCCTTGTAATATCAGCTGTAAATAGATTTCACTGTTACTCTCATCCTTGTGTCACATTTTGGTGGAGCTGCGAGGTACATCTCATGCGAGACGGAGCTCCCAAGCGGACGTAGCCTGGCCGTTACCACCATGCCGACTGACGAAGCGGCTACAACGGCGACCACAACGGTGCCCACCATGCCAACCGTCATCTTGGCTCAGCCCCGCGACCCTGGCACGTTTACGGGGACCGACAACCTGGACGTCGAAGATTGGCTCCGGCTATACGAGCGTGTCAGCGAAAGTAACAGGTGGGACCAGACCGTTATGTTAGCCAATCTGATCTACTACTTGAACGGCACGGCAAGGGTCTGGTTTCAGACACACGAAGAAGAGCTAACGAGTTGGGAGCAATGTAAGAAAAAGCTCTGCGACCTTTTCGGGAGGACAGTTGGGCGACAACGAGCCGCGAAGAGGGAACTCGGAACTCGCTCCCAGACGTCAACCCAGTCATACGTGACGTATATTCAGGATGTTCTTGCCCTTTGCCGCAAGGTGGACGAGCGAATGCCGGAAGATGAAAAGGTGAACCATGTGCTGAAGGGCATAGCTGACGCTGCCTTTAACCTGCTCGTGTACAAGAACTGCACCAGCATCGACGACATCATAAGTGAATGCAGACGTTTCGAAGAAGCTAAAGGCCGTCGAATTGTTCATCAGTATACCCGTCTTCCGAATACAGCCGCTACATCATCGCGTGAAGGCCATTCCGCGCCTCGAGCCGACCACGTCGGAAAGCATTGTGTGCATCGTTCGCCGAGAGATAGAGGCCGCATCGCCGGTTAACTCCCAGACGTATGCCCCGAACGATTTTCGACCGACGGTTTCCCTAATCCAGTCTGTCGTTCGCGAAGAACTGGAGAACCTTGGTGTTCTCTCCATTTGCCCCATCAACCAATCCGACGCCTTTACTACTATTGTCCCGGCTCCGCGGAACCAGTACCACTCACGGCCATATCGTAACCCAATGGATTGGCGAACACCAGAAGACAGGCCTATTTGCTTTAACTGCCGACGTGTTGGCCATATTTCTTGTCACTGCCGCAACACCTGGACACGCTCATTTCGATCTCCATTCCAACCAGACCATCGCTCACCAGGTAGTCGCCCGCCGCCGGAAGAACACACAGAGCCTTACCACCGTGCTGAGACCTCGCCACCTACACGGCCGAGTCGTTCGCCTTCTCCTCAACGGCCCCTGCCTCGCCCAGCTACTTTTCGCCATTCTCCGTCACCCATGTACCGGCGCTCGTCGGAAAACTGACGGGTGCAGCTCCGAGGGGTGACGCTGCTACATCGACCCGGACTGAAATTCCTCTGCTGACCCTGCCGACGGATAGAAATTTACTTCAGGTGTATGTTGATGGTGTCCTTGTAACGGCTTTAATTGATACCGGCGCGCACATCTCTGTCATGAGTGACCATCTTCGTCGATGCCTGACTAAAGTCATCACACCTGCTGCGTCATGTGTTGTGGGGGTCGCTGATGGCAGAATGCCGGCCGTCATGGGAATGTGCGCGGCTCGTGTCAGTGTCGCCGGCCGTCAGACCTCTGTCCTTTTCACTATTCTGGAAGAATGTCCCCACGACGTTATTTTGGGTCTCGATTTTCTATCAGCGCATTGGGCGTTGATTGATTGCTCCGCGGGACTTGTTCAGCTCGATTTGCCCTGCTCTTCTGACCCTCCTGAGGAAGTTTCCAGCAGATTGTGTTCAACCGAGCACATTCGTCTTGCCCCCCAAGCTATGACGTGCGTCGTTCTTTCGCCCTCCCCACCTGTGCCTGACGGCGATTACATCGTCTCTCCTATTTCGGACGTCCTCCTGACCCATAACATTGCGCTTCCTCACACTGTCGTCAATGTTACGAACAATTCTACGTGCCTGCCTATTCTAAACTTTGGACCATACAGCCACGTTCTACCCCAAGACATAGCTTTGGGCACGGTGTCATCTTGCGAAGACTACCAACTCCCGGCCTTGACGACTGAAACGTCGTCTCAAGGTGCTTCATTGCCTTCTTCACGAACTACCTTGCCCGACGTCTCCAACATGATTTCTCCTGATCTTGCGCCTCAGCACGCCGACCAGTTACGTCGTTTGCTCGCCTGATTCAGCGACATTTTTACTTGGATGGTCGCCCTTTAGGTCAGACTTCCATTGCGAAACACGTCATTGACACTGGCGACGCCCATCCGATTCACCGGAGACCATATCGGGTGTCGTTGCATGAGCGACAAGTTATTCAAACGGAAGTCGAAAAGATGCTTTCTCGGGGAATAATTGAGCCGTCTTCAAGCCCGTGGGCGTCCCCTATAGTCCTAGTTAAAAAGAAGGACAACACCTGGCGCTTCTGCGTGGACTACCGGCACTTGAACAATATAACAAAAAAAGATTTTTATCCTCCCCCCGCATCGATGACGCGCTCGACTGCCTTCACGGTGCGAAATATTTTTCTTCCATCGACCTTCGGTCCGGCTACTGGCAGATTGCTGTAGACGACATGGACCGCGAGAAGAAAGCGTTTGTAACACCGGATGGCCTATACCAGTTCAAAGTCATGCCTTTCGGCTTGTGTAATGCCCCAGCCACGTTCGAACGTATGATGGACGCACTTCTGCACGCACTCAAGTGGTCCATCTGTCTTTGTTACCTAGATGACGTCATCGTTTTCGCTCCTACGTTTGGCACACACCTCGAGCGCCTTTCATTAGTTCTTTCTGTATTTCGAAATGCTAGCCTCCAGCTTAATTCTTCTAAGTGTCACTTCGGTCACTGCCAAATCACTATCCTTGGCCATCTTGTTGACTCATCTGGTGTGCGCCCAGACCCAGATAAAGTGCGGGCTGTGCAGAATTTTCCCGTACTGACCAGCGCCAAGGATGTACGGAGCTTTGTGGGCCTGTGTTCTTACTTCCGCCGCTTTGTTCAGAACTTTAGGGAAGTCGCCCGACCTCTTACTGCGCTTCTGAAAGCTGATGCTTCATTTTCCTGGGGCCCTGAGCAAGCGACCACCTTCTCGAAACTAATCTCCCTGTTGACATCTCCACCTATTTTGGCGCACTTCGACCCGTCTGCGCCTACGGAAGTCCGCACTGACGCCAGTGGTCATGGAATCGGCGCCATTTTGTCTCAGCGTCAGCGAGGGAATGACCGTGTGATTGCATACGCAAGTCGTTTGCTTTCTGCTGCTGAACGCAACTATTCTATCACCGAGCGAGAGTGCCTTGCACTTGTCTGGGCCGTCGCGAAATTTCGTCCATACTTATACGGTCGGCCATTTACAGTCACTACAGACCACCACACGCTGTGCTGGCTCTCTTCCCTGAAGGACCTTACAGGCCGCCTCGGTCGCTGGGCATTGCGACTTCAGGAGTACCCGTACACCGTGGCCTACAAGTCGGGTCGTTTACACAAAGATGCCGACTGTCTGTCACGTCATCCTGTCGACCCTCCGGATATTTGTGCGACCGACACTCCTGCTCCTGTTCCCTCGCTCTCTGCATTCGCTGACCTCGCCACCGAGCAGCGCCGCGACCCCTACATACGTGACGTCATGGACAAGCTCGCATCTGCGCCGTCCGACCCCTTCCTTCGACTGTTTCTCATCCAGGACGGCCCGTTGTATTGGCGCAGCATGCACCCTAGTGGTCCCGAGCTGCTGTTTGTCGTTCCCCGCCATCTGCGTGCCACCATTCTCTCTCAGTTACACGATGTACCCACGGCTGGTCACCTTGGCATCTCTCGCACGTACGATCGTGTACGACGCCGATTCTTTTGGCCCGGTCTATACCGATCCGTCAACCACTACGTCGCTTCTTGCGAGTTATGTCAGCGCCGGAAAAAGCCACCTCTACTCCCAGCTGGTCGCCTTCAACCTATTGACGTGCCATCCGAAGCGTTCTTTCGCGTGGGGTTAGACCTGTTTCGGCCTTTCTTTATATCTGCTTCCGGCAACAAGTGGATTGCTGTCGCTACCGACTATACACTCGGTACGCGATCACCAAAGCTCTTCCGACATCCTGCGCGACCGACGTCGCTGAGTTTCTTTTGCACAACATCATCCTTCATCACGGCGCTCCTCGTCAACTTCTTACAGACCGCGGCCGGTATTTCCTCTCCCGAGTTGTGGACGACCTACTCCGTTCTTGCGCCACCAAGCACAAGCTCACTACTGCCTACCATCCGCAGACGAACGGCTTGACTGAGCGCCTTAATCGCACAATCACCGACATGCTATCAATGTACGTTTCCGATGACCACCGTGACTGGGACAATGCTCTCCCCTTCGTCACATTCGCGTACAATTCGTCGCGTCACGATACTGCCGGTTACTCACCATTTTATCTATTGTACGGCCGCGACCCTGTATTCCCTTTCAGCACCGTCCTGCCCATCGCTCAGGATTTTACGTCGGAATACGCCCGAGACGTCATTGCCACAGCCGAACAGGCACGTCAAATTGCTCATCGTCGCCTTTCTATTTACCAGAGCAAGCAGAAGAGCACATATGACGGTCGCCACCGTGACGCTAATTTCCTTCCCGGGGACCTTGTCCTTCTATGGTCTCCTAGCCGCCGCGTGGGCGTATCAGAAAAGCTAATGTCGCGCTACGCTGGTCCTTACCGGGTCCTCCGCCAGGTGACACCGGTTTTTGTCACCGCATGAAGATCCTTACTCCTCCCACGGCCCGAGTCGTGCGTGTCGCTGACGGTGCGACGGCCGCTGTTGTTGAAATGTGCACAGCTCGGGTTACCGTTGCTGGTCACCAGGTGGTTTTTATTTTTACGGTCCTTGCGCAGTGCCCTCACGACCTCAAATTTGGTCTTGATTTTCTTTCTGCCCATTCTGCTCTGATTGATTGCTCCACTGGTGTCCTCCACCTTGAACTGTGTCGCCTCTGTGAACCCAGTTACCAGCCTCCTCCTTCTGGCTTTCATTGCAGAGATTATGTTCCCTACCATCTAAAACCGTGACGTATGTCGTATTGTCATGCTCATCGGCTGTTTCAAATGGCGACTACTGCCTGAGGCCTCTTACTGACGTTCGGCTTACGCACGGCGTCACTGCACCCTACACGGTCCTGAGCGTTACGGTTAAGAGAACCGACCTTCCACTTGTGAATTTTGGCTTCATCAAGCAAGTATTTCCACAGAGGCTTTTCGTAGCCCTCCTTTGACCCCTGGAATACTTTCAGCTCGAAGCTTTTGCGCTGGATGCTACATGTCTACGAACGGGCACTGCGACATCGACCACTTGCGGCAGCGGCGAAATTCACAGCGTGATCGCCAATGACCTTCCGCATACTGAAGTCCTTAGACGTACTCTAGAGTCATACCGCGATATTTTCGACTTAGTTAGTAATCGGCCTTTGGGCCAGACGTGCCAGCCATGCTCGCCGGCGCCCCTAATGAGTATCTGCGTCTGAGCGAAGCGTTCTCCAGCAGGAAGTCACCAAGATGCTTTCGAAGGACATTATCGAGCCATCCTCTAGTCCCTGGGCATCCCCTGTTGCTTTAGTTAAAAAGAAGGATGGTGCTTTTGCCTGGACTATCGCCACCTCAACAACATCACGAAGAAAGACGCTTACCCGTTACCACGAATTGATGATGCCCTTGATTGTCTGTATGGTGCAGCTTACTTCTCTTCTATCGACCATCGATCTGCCTATCGGTAGATTGCTGTGAACCCAATGCACCGAGAGAAAACCGCTTTTGTCCCCCCTGATGTGCTTTGCCAGTTCAAGGTCATGCCTTTTGGTCTGTGTAATGCCCCCACTGCATTCGAGCGAATGATGGACTCTCTGCTCTATGGGTTCAAGTGGTATACATACTTGTGTTGTTTAGACAACGTGATTGTGCTTTCGCCTACGTTCGATACACACCTCTAACGCCTCTCAGCGATTCTTGACGTCTCCTGGCGTGCCGGACTTCAGTTAAATTCATCAAAGTGCAGTTTTGGCTGTCGCCGCATTACAATCCTTGGTCATATTGTGGACGCTGCCGGCGTACAAAAGAAAATTAGAGCCGTGAGAGACTTTTTTGTGCCAAAGTCTGCCAAGGATGTTTCCAGCTTTGTGGGGCTCTGCTCGTATTTTCGCGGGTTCATGAAGAATTTTGCAGTGATTGCGAAACCGCTCACAGATCTGTAACAAGACGCCTCTGTTACCTGGGGTCCTGCACAAGCCGCGGCTTTCTCCGAGTTAACCACACTCCTCACAACGCCTCCCATTTTGGACCACTTCGACCCATACGCTCCAACCGAAGTCCGTACTGACGCGAGTTGTTACGGGATAGGCGCTGTCTTTGCCCAACGTCAACGTGGAGCGAACTGCGTCATCGCTTATGCCAGCGGGCTGCTGTCCGCATCGGAGATAAATTACTCCATTACAGAACATGAGTGCCTCGCTCATGTACGGGCAGTTCGCCCTCATCTATTTGGCCGTGCATTCACAGTGGTTTCCGACCACCATGCCTTCTGTTGGCTCGCCTCTTTGAAAGATCCTGCAGGCAGACTCGCTCTATGGTCCCTGCGCCTGCAACAGTACACCTACACGGTCGAGTACGAGCCTGTACAAAGAAGCCACTTGTTTGTCCCGCTACCCTGTGGCCCACTGTGAGTCTTCGCGGACTGAATCCCTCAATTGCGTCTTTTCCGTGAGCCAGTTGCTTAACACCCCCGACGTACAGCGTCAGGATGTTTCCTAGGTGAACGTCAGGATGGCTACTTAAGGGAAATAATCGAGTGCCTGCAATCCTCTCCCAGCGACGCCTCTGCGCGAATGTTCACCTTGAATGAGGGTACCTTATATCGGCGTAACGTGTACCCTGACGGTCCTGATCTTCTCCTAGTTATACCATTCCACATGCGCTCCACAGTTCTTCGTGAGCTTCACAATGCTCCAACCACTGGCCACCTTGGTGTTACTGGGACACATGACCGCGTGCGCCGTCGCTTCTATTGGCCTGGCCTAACCCGCTCAGTGCGGCGTTATGTCGGCACCTGCGAGCTTTGTCAACGGCGAAACAAACCGTCTACGCTTCCTGCTGGGTATCTTCAGCCTATCGAGCCCCCTGAGCACTTCTTCCATGTAGGTTTGGACCTTTCTCGGACCCCTTCCTAAATCAGCTTCAGGAAACAAGTGGGTTGACGTCGCTACTGATTACGCGACGCGCTACGAATGACGCGAACGCTGACGACCAGCTGTGCTACAGACGTGGCGGACTTACTCTTCCATGACGTAATTTTAGTCCATGGTGCCCCACTTCAACTGCTCACTGACCGAGGCCGTACCTTCCTGTCGAAAATCATCGACGATATCCTGTGCTGATGCTGTACGCAGCACAAGATCACCACGTCATACCATCCCCAAACGAACGGGCTCACCGAGCGCTTGCATCGGACTTCAACAGATATGCTCTCCAAGTACGTGTAGGCCAAGCAGAACTTTTTGTTGGGATAGACAGTGTTGGCCTTTCTAGACGAGCGCGCAACACTGGGTCTATTGACCCTTTTCGCGGAGCAGTTTGTTTTAGAGAAACGAGATGGCCCTCACGGCGGCACGCCATACCTCTCCTCAGCGACCTCGAACGAATACGAAACCATTACCGCTTCTACCTTGCTTCTGTGCGATCAGCTGTCGGAAATGCAACTGAGTTTTCGCTAACACACTGTTCCAATCATGCTAGATTGAATCATGTGGATTGAAGACGTGTGCAGTAGTTGGCTGCAATCTGTGTGGTCAAGTTCGCGGACCGCTGCTGCAACTGTCCGAACGTGTTACCGGTACTTCGTGATGTACGGCTTTCCTCGAAGATACAGAAATTCGCTCATCCACCAGCCTGGTATCGCTAACCTTCAAAGAAAGGGCTTCATCCCCAGAACGTCGGCAAGAGTGAGTACCACTCGTTAAACAATGACAAAGGGAGTAGCGCGCTTCCTATCATAGTAAGTTTCGCGCAAGTTATCTATACACATCTGTCCCAAATGGCAGGAAAACTTACACCCACTTTATCGCCGACGTATCAAGAATAAGTGAATGGACGCACACTTGAATATACGGGCACTGTATACGCACAATAAATGACGAACTACACCGATGGCGCACGAATGGTCGAAGCTGAATGTTTCGTGACGGTCCACAAGAGTAAGCGAATTACTAGCTGTAATATATGTTTGGTACAAGATATTACAATGTACAAAACAGCTACGTTTCAAGCCTTGTGCGCAGCAAGAACAAATCTATCGGAACTGAGCACACCCGCGAACGAATGGCAGAAAATAATCAGATAGTGGCCGCACCGAGGAACTTCACTGAGCCAGAAAATCACAAGCCACTGCTCCGAAATACTTGCCGAATAAAGAACAAAGAGCAAAACACACTAATCCTGATTGAATTCATAATCGGAAAGCTTGGATAGCTTGGAATACATATTTAGCGCCGCTTTTAGAACAAGCACCATATACGCTGCTTGCGCCATTTGGACATAGCTTAATCAGCTCCGAAAGCGCTTTTGCATGTTCTCTGAAGCTGTGATGAAACCTTCGTGTCGTCCACCTAGTCACCGTCGACGATATCTCCGAAAACAGAGGTTTTCTAAGCCGCGCCGGCGTCATGCACTTCCATTGTAAACAAGGAGGCAATGGAGGCAGTTGATGCAAGCAATGGACACGTCACCACGTGATCAAACATGGCAGCGCCCATGGGATCGCCGCGAAAAGGGTCAATATCGGCACGCTTCGCATGAACACTGGCTGACACCGCACCAACAGCGGGTAGCCGAGAAGCGCTGAGTCCACGTCTCCGTTACCGGCATGGTTACTGGCCGCATGTCGTTTGCATTCGCGGGCCGCCGTTCGACGGCGGTTTTCCTCGCGAACGGCGATATTTGCTTGCAGTCCCAAAAGCGCTCGTCCGTGTCTCTTCTTGTGTCGTCTGTTTGGCGCTTTAATACTTCAGTAACATGTAGGCCACGGAGAAAGAATAAAAGGATGCGCCAGCGCGTGCACTGGTCGTGATAATGTCACGTTGGGTGAGAAGGAAACGCGTAGCTTCAGATGTGCTACCACGGGTCTGTGTGTGTGTGTGTGTGTGTGTGTGTGTGTGTGTGTGTGTGTGTGTGTGTGTGTGTGTGTGCGTGTGCGTGTGTGTGTGTGTGTGCGTGTGCGTGTGCGTGTGTGTGTGTGTGTGTGTGTGTGTGCGTGTGTGTGTGCGTATGCGTGTGTGTGTGTGTGCGTGTGTGTGTAGGTGGGTGGGTGGGTGGGTGGGTGGATGGATGGATGGACGGACGGACGGACGGATGGATCCTTAAAGGGCTGAACCCTTTAAATCGGGCGGTGGCATACGCCACCTAGCCATGACTATGAACATATTTTGTACTTTGTGGTGGGTGAAATTTCACCCCTGCCTTGATTTTATCCACAAATCAGATAACCTCTGTTTGGTTATTTCTACCCGCTTAAAGTCTATTTTGCCTTCACTGTCCCTAAACCCCAATGCTTTGAAAAAATCAGCCCCGTTGCTTTGCACTGTAGGGTTAAGCCCTTTACAGAAAAGTATGAGGTGTTCAGCCGTTTCCTCTTCTTCTCCACACGCACAGCACAACGTGTCTATACCTTGGTACTTGACTCGGTACATCTTAGTCCGCAATACTCCCGTCCTGGCTTCAAACAACAAAGAGCTTCTCCTAGAATTATCATAGATATTTTCTTTGGCAATTTCTTGCTTGAAAGTTCTGTATGTTCCCAGTGCTGATTTCGTCTGCATCCCTGTTTTCCATAGACCCCTCTCTGTTTCTTTAACCTTTTTCTTAACCACTGTTTCCGGGTTTGCACCCCTCCTGCAGTCCAAATATTTGTTTGACAATTTTCTGGTCAGCTTCTTCCATTTTGTGTCAACATTCCTCATGTACAAATAACTGAAAACTGTCCTTGCTCACCGCTTTTCTGGCATTTCTCTCAATGACGTCCATCCGATGTCACCCTGTACCCCCTGATTTGGTGTATTTCCGTGTACTCCCAAAGCAAGCCTGCCTACCCCTCGCTGCATATCTTCCAACCTTGCTCGAACCTCTGATCTCATGCAAAGGACCGCATTACCGAAAGTCAAACTACGGACATCACGCCTTTCCAAATCCCTCTCACCACTTCGTACCTATTGCAATTCCACAATGCCCTATTTTTCATCACAAGTGCATTCCTGCTACCTTTAGCCTTTACACATGTTTCATGTTATGTTAGGTACTCAGCCCTAGAGCACAGCACGGGCTCGGGCTTACCCGAAAGCCCAGGCCCGGCCGGGTAGGGCAGTTTTTTCATGAGCTCGGGCCGGGCTCGGGCACGGCATGTGCTTTTTGACCCGGGCCCGGGCCGGGCTTGGGTATTTTGACGCGAGCCCTTGCCGGGCTCGGACTTTCTGGTGGTGTACATGTAGCATGCAGCGAGGTATCCTCGCGCGTCTCGACTCTGAAAAACCTGCTGTCCCGGCGCAGCTCGAAGCTAGCAGTGTTACTCCGGTGTATTTCCCTTTTATTCTTCCGTCGTATTTTGCGCTGTTTGAACGTGATTAAAAAGTCCATAAAGACCAAAGTCGCCTCAACCCAAAGATTGTCATTGTATTCATTACCTTAATCAATGTAATTAATGCTTTCAGCGTCGTGTAAGCGCGTTCGCGGCTTCCTGATACCTCAAAGGCTAATTGGTAAAACTATGACTGGTAAGATAACACGTCTCGCCGCTGAAATATGGCACGGCGTCCATCCATGATTGCACGCATGTTCTCAACCGGTCGCCTAGCAGCAGCGCATTACGCTGCACCATGGAGGAACGAGAAGCTTTCTTTCTCCATATACTCCATCCACGCGCTGCGCTCACGACCAGTCGTGGGTGCGCTTCGGCTGGAGTGTACTAGAATACGGTTGAGTGAGACGAGCGGCTGGGGCGCCGCATGCTTTGCAGTGAGACGCCCGACGTGGAAAAATACTGTGGCGGCGCTGCGATAGAAGTGGATTGGGCCGCATCAAGGTCGCGCCGTTGGAAACTGCTGGCGTTTCGGCAGGGTCATTCGTACTACTGTGCGCGCTGGTATTTGCGTTTAGACCGCTCAAATGGTGTTCATAATTGCATATGACATGTATTTATGCCTTAAGAATAAATCGCTTTCATTCTCTTCTTTATTTTATATTTTTAATGCCGCTCGGTGGTCTTTTTCGGTCTCGGGCCGGGTTCGAGCCGGGCCGGGCCGGGCTAGGGTCTAAGTAAAGGGGTGGTGCCCCGGGCCGGGCGGGTAACGTAGATTATTTCCGGGCCCGCGTCTCGCCATAAAACTTGTGGTCGGGCTCGGGCGGGCAGCCCAACGTAACAAGGGGCCCGGGCCGGGCCCGGGCTAAAAAAAATCGGCGCGTGCAGTGCTCTACTCAGCCCCATTGTTTATTCACACTCCAAGATATTCGCACTTATCCACTACTTCCAGCGTAATCTCCTGTATCATATGCTCGCTGCCCTGATTATCATTAAAATCATGACTGCCCATTTTTCTTTACTAAGCTTCAAACCTCAGCTATCTCCTTCTTTACCTCAGATGTCCATAAATTTCTGCAAGTCTTCCTTCCTGTCAGCCATAAGTACAATGTCATCCGCGTACATCAGTCCTGGTAATGACTGTTTAATCCATTCTCCTTGCTTGAAATAGGAAAGGTTGAAGCCAAGTCCACTCCTCTCTAATTTTTTCTCTAATCCTTGTAAATACAGCATGAACAACAGAGGTGACAGAGGGCACCCCTGCCTATGCCCCTGTTGTATCTCTATAGGTTCAGATACCTTGTTTTCCCATTTTATAAGCACCTTGTTACTTTTATAGATATCTTTTAAAAGATTACTTACTCCATATTCCACATCTACAGTGCCCAGTATGTCCCACAAATCCTTTTGGATTACACTGTCATAGGCTCCCTTGATATCCAGAAATGCGGGTCATAGGGGCCTGTGTTCCTTTTCTGCCATTTCAATACACTGCGTCCATGAGAACAGATTATCTTCTAACCTTCTTTGTTTCCGGAACCCATTTTGTAGTTCCCCCAGCACCTCCTCGCTCTCCACCCATGCCTGCAGTCTGTCCTTTATAATCTGCATCACCACCCTGTAAACCACAGACGTCACTGTTATGGGACGGTAGTTGTTTATGTTGGCTTTGTCCCCCTTTCCCTTATATATCATGCTCATCCTGCTCAGTCTCCACCCGTCGGGGGCTTTACCGTCCTTTATCATTTTGCTCACTGCCTCTCTTAATGCTTTCTTAGATTTTGGGCCCAATGTCTTTATCAACGTAATTGGGATGCCATCAGGACCTGTCGACGTGCTACTAGGAACCCTCTTCTCTGCCCTTTCCCACTCGCTTTGTGCCGGTGCAGCCACTGCAATAAATAGTCTATCCTCACCTGATTGAGCACATGCTATGTTTAGTTCTTTAAATTTTTCTGTCAGCATTGTTCTTATATGTTCCATTGCCTCATCTCCCTCTAGCCGAACACCTTGAGCTGTAAATATAAACCTCTGCTCTAGGCTAGTCTTATTACTCACGGAGTTGAGATGTTTCCAAAATTTCTTCGCTGCTTTTCTATCCTTTTTGTTTACTTCTGACAACCATTGGCTCCCCTTTCTTCTATTCTTCTCATTGATAAAATGGGACGCTCCCCTCCTACAGTTTAAGAAGTAATTCCATTTTCTGCCTACATCAGCTTCTGGTTCACCCCTCTGCTTTTAATATCTGTGTTCCCTGGATGCTTCCTGACGTTTCTCTATGGCCTTCTTAACCTCCTCATCCCACCAGCTCTTGGGTTTAGGTCTTCTGTTCCCTTTGGGCATGACTCGTACCTTAGCAAGCTCTAGCTCAAATAGCTCTGTTAAATTTTCATATGTTAATTCTGTTTTAGTATCCTCAGAAATTACTTGCTCAATTTGTTGGGTTGCTATTTCCAGCTGCTTTTTCGAGTAAAAAATCCCACCTGGTTGCTCATCTTGCCTTTTACCTACTTTCATTTCTTTTCCAAAACTCACCTTCATACGTTTGTGATCACTACCTAGACTTCTGGAACCATATTCATCTATATTCATTACCTTTAGCCTATCATGCATCGTATGTGACATTAGTGACTAATCTATCGTCGACTGCAGGCTCCCTACCACCCATGTTATGCGCTCTTAACACTTCTGAATACTGTTGCATAAAACTAAGTCATGCCTTTCACACATATCCAGCATCATGTTGCCTTGTGAGTCTGTGTACCCGCCCATGTCTTCTATGCGCGCGTTTATGTCTCCGAGTACAATAATGGCGAAAGTTGACGCAGTGCCCTTTGCGGCGCCGCACGGAACCCTTGCGGTCGGAGTGGCACGCGCAAGGTATATGTAATTGGTAGCGTAGCTTCCATATGTCCACATGTCAAGAAAATGGCGGCTCGTTGCAACCGTCGCCATCTACGTATCGGGGGGTGAACTAACATCAAGCAAAAAATTTTAAAATAAAAAGTGACGTCACAACAGGAAATGGCAGTGACTTCAAGATCTTATGCTGATTGTCGCGAATGTTTCAATTTCTTCAGCGTCCAGCATTTCGACCGCTACGGCAGCAGCTATTTTTCTTTTGAGGCTGAGGGGAGATTGCGACTCGCCTCAGCTGAAGCGCCAGCGTGTCAATAAACTATACGAGTGGCATATGTCTTAATGTGATCATAATTAGGCAGTTATTGACAACAATTGCTCCAGTAGGTTCTTTAGGAAGGTGAGCGAATAGGATGGAAATAAATAACAGTGCCACAGAGGTTACACGAAAACAGTTTTATTCGTCCAGAATAATGCAACCAATATAACTGACCAAGTAAAGCTTGTTTCAATGAATGAAAAGTACTATGGCCAGCACACAGTCGTAATGTATAGCAACATATGCGAGACCTTTTCGCAGAATCAATCGCGATTCCGTGTGACACCATGCATTGATATCCAACAGTTATCAGACAACATTGCCCCACATTATCATTTAGAACACATTTGACTTACTAATTTTGCTTCCCGTCGGACACTCAGAGTCTGTGTTACGGAGAGGGAATGAACATAGCACGACGTTTCTTCGCGGAGCCTTCCGCATTTATCGTCACGACGAGAGACAGCGCGTTGGATGCCGCAGCGTGAATTTGCAGGATAACAAAAAACCTGCACTCGCACCTTTCGCCAATGAAAGTCTTGCGTCACGCAAGATTTGAAGTGAAGCGCACGTCACACTTGAACACGCACGCAAGGGGGAAAAAAAGCAACTCGGATAAAACCGCCGCGTTCAAGTGGGCAACGCCATACCGCAACACATAATAGTTGGTTAGCACAGTCTCGTCAAGTCTTGCGCCAGAATCACTGCTTGGTAGGGGTCACCAAGAAAAGTAATAAGTTGCGAAATAGAAGCAATATTTATTTATTTATTTATTTATTTATTTATTTATTTATTTATTTATTTATTTATTTAACTATTCATTTATTAATTCATTTATTAGTTACCTGCATCGCCCCGTAGGGCATTACAGCAGGGAGGTTACAGACTTAACTAAATACATGAACAAATAAATTACAATGCGTGGAAGAAAGCATCATTGTCTGTGATGTATACAATGTGCGATGGCAAACTGTTCCAATCTCGAACAGTTTTAACAAAAAAAGAATAACGGAAAACGTCACCTCTACAAGAAAATTCCCTGACCTTCAAACAGCGGTCCAGTCGCTTAGATATGTAGTGTGGTGCCTGGATATATTTGTCGCAGTTTATGCCTGTTTTAGAATAATAAATATCGTGGAAAAATTTTAATCTGATATGCCTTCTACGATCCTTCAGCTCTTGCCATTTAAGTTTGTTTGCTTTCTGTCATGGCGACAGAAATGTCTGTCGGCGACTGTAATTACCAAGAACAAATCTAACTGCCCTATTCTGGATTTTTTCTAATGTGTGTGGGTCCCAACAAACACATCCATATTCAAGTATTGAACGTACATGACTGAAATACAGCTCTGTTTTTAAGTTACTTGGTAAATGACTAAAATTTCGCTGCAAGAATCCCAAAGCTAATGCTGGCTTATTTCCAATATAGTTAACACGCTTGTTCCATCGTAAATCAGAAGAAAAAAAAAGACGCCTAGATATTTAAATTTCTTGCTTATGTTTAGAGTAAAATCATGAATTCTATACCTATACGGATGATTAGCTTGTTTTCTTGTGAAGGTGACGTGAACAGTCTTATTTATATTTAATGACATATCTCAACGCACACACCAGTCTGCTATAGTATTTAAGTCAACTTGCAGGATTTGTGAATCGGAAATGGAATCTACGACTCTATAAACAACACAATCATCGGCAAACATCCTGAATGAAGACTGGATACCAATTGAAATATCATTAATGTACAACAAAACCAATAGTGGCCCCAACACTCAGCCTTGGGGAACTCCCGACGTAACTGATGCATATTGTGAAGATCAACAGCCAGAACGTTCAGAACAACAGCCTGTTTCCGCAATGACAAATATTCAGCAATCCACGCTTTATTTGACCATCCAAGTTATAAGCTTTTAATTTAGAGATTAGGAGACTGTGTGGGACAACATCAAATGCTTTACGGAAATCTACAAAACGCAGTCCACAACTTGTTGCTTATCAATTGCCGAGGCTAAATTGTGTATAAACTCTACCAACTGTGTATTGCAAGATAAACCACGCCTGAAAGCATTTTGGCTGGGGCTTAGGAGATTATGTTTAGTTAAATCGGCCATAACGCAACTGTATATTACGTGGTCTATAATTTTGCAGGTTATACTGGTTAAGGAAACGGGCCTATAGTTCTGAACGGAGTTTCGCACACCACTCTTATGTACGGGCACGACTCGCGCTAATTTCCAATTCTCAGGACTTCTGGAACAATCGGGTGAGATAAAAGCATAACGCGTCTGCACAATTCCTTATAATAGCGGCAGGAATGCCATCAGGGCCGCATGCCTTAGCCTTGTTCACATCTTTGAATAATTTACGGATACCATCGACACAAAAGGTCTATTTCAACAGGTAATTCAAAACAGACACTACATGAGCTAGACGGCAAAAACACAGATGAAAAATAACGTCTAGAAATTTCAACTTTAGATTCATTATCATGAATAATTGTTTCATCATTTTTTAAATCAGGTATCGATCTGTTGTCCTTGCCATAACGCTTCACATACCTCCAAAATTCTTTGGTATCCCTGACAAGTCTTTCACCTAGATTAAAGAAATGCAAGTCCTTAGCGATGTCAGACTTTTGTCTAAATTCAAATTTTATTGCTTTCAGCAAGGCCAAATGCTCTGGCGAATTAGACGCCTTGCATCTTTGATAAGTTCGTCGCTGTCGTGGAACAAGGGCACGTAACTCTGAATTAAACCAGGGTTTGTCTCGAGCTCGCCTACTTGATATAACTCGTGATGGGACAAAAGCTTCACGTAGTTCAAACATTTTCAGTTTGAACGTAATGCACAGTTGTTCGATATCTAGATCATCTGCGAGTGCATCAAAAGTTGGAAAGAACGATTCGAAAGCAGCGCTAATCGCCTCGTAGTTGGCCCTGCTGTAGGCATGAATCTTTCGACTAGGTGTTTTTGCAACCTTCGCATACATAACTGATAAATCTGCTAGAACAACGTTGTGATCGCTTAAACCTGGCAACACCCGTACATTGTACACAACATCAGGTACGTTACAGAGCAAGAGGTCGATAATGTGACCTGTTCCGTCAGTGCGCGATGGCTCGTGCACATACTGATAGAAAGTGTTCTGATCTACAACATCAAAGAAAGTTGAGTATGGGCTCCCTCGAGCACTGTCCCTTGGTTCCCCAGCTGACCAGTAACTAATCGGAAGGTTAAAGGACAAGGCATTCATTGTTAATCGTTTCAAGAAAATTGGATAAATGAACTAGTGGTTCTACACAAGGACCAGGAGGCCTATAAAATGACCCAAGAACAATTGTTTTCCCATTCGGCAGCCTTACTTTACAAAAAAAATCGATTCAGTTTCATTATCGGGAAATTCCATTTGGACGCTCGGGATACTATTATGGACAAGAATAAACACCCCTTCGCCACGTGCACCGCGGTCTCCACGAAAGCACTCGTACGTGTCAGGGTATACTTCAGTGCTTGCGATAGTCGGGTCAAGCCAAGATTCTGTTCCCAAAACAATGGTCGGTTGAATGGTACGAAGAAAAAAGTGAAAATAATCAACGTTGTTTTTTACACTGCGGCAGTTGACTAACAGAACGCTGATGGGGCACATCGCAGCATTAACAGTACTTTGTCATTGCTCCCCGTACAACGCCGGCTTTACTGTCCCATTGGAAGCGCCTGCTCCCCAAGTGAAGCATATCAAACTTCAGAACTGGTTTCAAGCCTCATTCGCTGTTTTGTTTGGCATACGCCCATAATTTCTTTTGCTTATCACGGACAGTACGGGAAAAGTCTTCAGATATAGCAACGTTCGATCCCCTAAGCTTGAATGCTTTTTCAAGCACGGCTTGGCGGTCTTTGAAATTATTGAAGCGAACAATGATGGGCCGATTTTTTCCTTCACAGAATTTACCCAGCCTGTGTGCACGTTCAATAGCTAACGAAGATACTTCAAGCTTTGCATTGCACTGACTTATGTTGAGTTCCTTAGACTGGGCTGCAGTCTCTTTGGCATTATGTTCCGCTAAGCCATAAAAAACCAAATTATTGCGCCTTTCACGATTTTCCAAGTGATCCAATTTTTTTAATCACGCCTGCCAAAGCATCATGATCTTGTCGCTGCTGATCTTCAACGTTAGCCAAGGTTATTGCAATTCTGTCGATCTTTTCTAGCTTAGTTTCTAACGAAAGAAGCCGAGCTTTAATGTCAGTAACGTCTGCGGTGAGCGGCGGTAACTTGGAAAGTATTGCACTTTGGACATTTAACAGTTCTTGGATTTGTTCAGCAGTCAGTGGACCTGGGTTACACTCAATATCTCCGCCACAAAGCAGCAAAATAAGTAGATAAAATGCCGGGCAAAGAAAAAGTGAAAAATGCATCTTGACATGCACACGATTTGACAGCACAGAACCGCATCGCCGACAGGAAAAAGTAAGATAAAGCACTTGGGGTGGAACCGGCAAAATATAGCGCGACGCTTTCAAAGGGTAAAATAAACCAACCTGCGTGAGCAGTAGAAAACTTGTAAGGGTCACCGCCATCTCGCCGGTTCCACGCCCCATCGTCACAGTGCTGTTCCGGTGATTTTGTAGTCGACACTTAACAGCGTCACCACCCACGTGGCAATGTTGCCAGCTTGGAATCGGAAAACGTTCAAATTCGTCACCGGCTGGACACTGTTGTAGCTCGAAGGCCTCGAACAAATCAGTTGAAGACGAAGAACCGCTGTCGGCCAATTCCAGGCATACGTCGTCGAACGGAAATCCATGAGGAAGGACCGCCGTGGAAAAGCTCGCCGAAAACACCTGCGTGAGCAGTAGAAAACTTGTAAGAGTAACCGCCACCTCGCCGGTTCCACGCCCAGCGAGAAATGTTCTAGAACATTCTAGAACAGCAAAACTAGTTTAAACGGAATATTTACTCGTATAACAGTATTCTGATTAAACATTTTCGAACATTTTGTTGTTTTTTACCTAGGTTACCTGGTTTCAGTGTTTGTCGCCCCCTCCCCTCACCTAGACGCGCTTCAATCGTGCACTGATATCTCTGGCGAAGGTTTTGGCACGCTTTTCGTTCCAAGCTTCGCGACCTATTTAGATGGACCTAGTTGCGCGCGCTGCCGCGGTGACGGAGAAAACAAAACGAAAGTTCCTTCCTACATGGCCGCCATGATGGCCGCCGTCTCCGACGGCATCGTCTGCTACTGACCGCTTGCGCTGGGTTGTCGGATACCGCCCAAAAACTTTGGCGCCAACGCGGTTTGCACTCCAGGGATAAAATACCTGTCGACCATTTTAGTATACAAGTTTTTTTTTCAGATTATTATTTAGGATCACAAGCTTTTTATGTGGCAATACCAAGGAACTAGCGCACTTGAAAGATCAGACGTTCTGCGATAGTAGCCAGGGCACTGGCATCAAGCAGCCGCCCGTGAGCAGACAAAAGCGCGCTCGCCGCGTCACGGATCCGCTGCATCGTTTCGACAAAGCGTTACGTGACCATACATCAGGCGTTCTGTAGGGGGCGCTGTCACGACGTCCGCCATAGGGTTCCTCGATGCCAGCACCGCCGTTCAGGGTGGTGCCATCCTTTGACCGCCCCCGCGCCGCCGCTTTCTCGCTGAGACGCCATCTTGAATCACAGCGAGCGGTTGCGATTGCTTGGTGCCGGTGCTTAGTTCGAGACACAGTGCGCGCGGATGCTTCGGTGGCGCTTTTACTTGCTGGATAGTGTTCAGCCGCATGAATGACAAGCTTGTCAAGTGCATCGAGTCGACATGATGGGCTGTTGTGTTCCCAAGTGCACCGGATCGACGCGTAAAGGGCTTCGTTGTTTACGCTTACCCCGGGACCCAGAGCGAAGGAAGAGATGGGAAGCCCAAGTAAAGCGGTATCACTGGAAGGCAACGGATAGCTCCTACATTTGCGAGGTAAGTGTCAAGAAAGTTTAGACTATCGCACCGTGTTTTTCATTTAAATAAGAAAGTATTCTCTGATCCTCGCTCACGTACCTACGTTCGCTCACGAACTAAGCACTGCACCGATGCTGTCTGAGTAGCCTATGGTTTGCGAGCGCGCGTCGCATAGGCTTTTGCCGTTTTGATCGGCGCAGTCTATGCGAGTAGTACCCTTATTTTAAGGACTGACGAAAATGCTTCACCGCGAAATAGTCTTACATTAGCTAAAAATTATCATGTAAACCACCTACTTTACTTTTTCACGGGAAGCACAACACCATGTGTGTCTCTTGTTTCTTTTTTTTTTCTCGGTTTCTTTTTTCGCTACTGGTTATTTGGGACTGAAGAACGCAGTGCTTCGTCTGGGGACAGTGGCTGTTGTGTACGTGGCAAGTGAAGCATTGTGATTTTCTCTGATTTCTCAGCCGATATCTTGCGGATCTCAGGTTGTTCCGTTCCCTATTGAAAAATTTGTACGCGAATTGTGCGAGATGTAAGCATATCGCACAGATTTGACGAGAAGTGTGCGATGTGATACGCACATTCAACGAGATATCGTAGAAAATGTGCGAGATCTATACGCATGAGCTGCGTAGACTTCACGAAGTGTGCGAGATCTATGCGAGGTGCTACGCGAATGCATGTGCGAGATGTACGCATGTGCGAGATGTGTGCGATGTGCTGCGCCAACCTAATGAGATTCTGTACGAGGTGTGCGAGATAGCGTGTGATGTGTACGCACTGTAGTCATATGAGCAACGAGATCTTGGCCGATGACTACGAATTGCATACAAAGTGCATGCACCTAAGTCGTAGTGTATACAAAAGCTTGTGAATGACAGCAAGATTTTATGATGAATCGTTTGTAGCACATGCAAGGACATAATCAATGTGCTGTATGACGACGTCGAACCATAACCATAAACTGCAGAATGAATATGAGCTCCAGGGTTGAATTTCTGCAATTTCATATAATGGACACACACGTACATCTCCATCAAAGCTCATGTCAGTCCTAATGATGCAATGATTTTCACTTGGGGACATATTCTCGGATAATCACTTACGGCAATACTATTGCCTTCGTGTGACGCATTGCTCAACCAGCCAATAAGCGCGCACTGACAGTGATATAGCCAAAAGCTGTTGTCTGAGAGTACGTCCCTTGTTCAGAGTGGATCACCCGAAGCTTTTAATGCAATATAGGGTTGAGTACCTTCACAGTTTCGGAAAAAAATGCTATAGGTTTGTTTTTATGCAGAATAAAAGAAGCTGGCAATGCGATTATAGCTCACTGAAAACACATCCAACACGGACGAGTTGGCAAATGATTTTATTGCATGCAGTTTGATCAGTAACAGAAGATGCACGCGCTTTGTCACAGCCTAATCATATTGCTTGCGTCAGAGCTATCAGTCAGAGGTAGCAATGCAGAAATTTCAAGCTGCACATTTTCCAAGCAGCTAAGTGTGCCCCCCCACAAGACGAGTAATTCACGAGAAAAGTTGGGTTAGTTGGTGTTGATGCAGTTGCTGCGACTAGTGCGAACAACGGAAAAAAAAGGTGGGACAGGACAGAGCACTCTCTCCTATCCCACCTTTTTTCTGTTAGTCTTGTTCGCGTTAGTAATTATGTCACCGCCCCCACAAGACTATCAAATCTGCTAGTCACTTTTTATTGCCCATATTTTAAGAGGTTGTTAGTGCGTGTTTTTGCCAAACTGTAGCAGGCAGGCATAAACTGGCCCATGCATGCTCACATGTAAAAAATAAAAAGAACCACAAGCTCAGTGTAAATAAATTGGTGAATAAATAGCCAAAATAGCAGCCAAAATCTATCGCACTTTGACAGAAAAAAAATTACGAAATTACATAACCATCAATCACTAATGCTGTCATACGATCAGCACACTTTGCCCAATTGCTGCTTGAAAAATTATTTGCACTAAGTCTTTCACAACTTGTGCACTGTATGCTGAGAGAGCTTGACGTAGTAAAAAAAACCTCGTATTTGCCGCTCAACAGCGGCAAATACAAGTTTAGCGTGGCAACGTATATCTGTATATGTATATATGTGTATATACTACACAAAACTGAATTTCAAATTAACGGAGAAATAACTAAGTAGTTCGTGCAGTGATGGTTTAGAGCAAGGCAACGCTTTGCGATTCGTTAAAAGCTGACCTCGAAACGACCAAAATGTCAATGTCCCTACATTCAAGCAGGGTCGTTAAATGACGAACATGCAGCATATCCTGGCGTTCGCGCACGCCGGAAACAAATTAAAAAAACACTTTTGCAAATCGCTGACACAATAACGACGCATATCAGACGCGCGCACGCACGCACGCACGCGCACACGCAAGCACACACACACACACACACACACACAGAGAGAATAGTGTTGGCCTGAGCTCGTTGGTTGCACATAGCACAAATGGTTTCCAGCAGAACGAATGGACACGGACAGAAAGGGACGACGACACACGCTAGTTGCTAGTCCAGCGTGTGTCGTCGTCCCTTTCTGTCCGTGTCCATTCGTTCTGCTGGAAACCATTTGTGCTACACACACACACACACACACAGAACACAGTGTCCGAAAGCACTCGCGACAGACAGTGCGGACGTCCTCGCGCGTTGGCAAATCGAGCCGGCGTGGCCGCAGCGTTCGATGCACAGACGGTACTCTTCATGAACTATACACATCCGCAAAACGGCACACAAGCCAGAATAAAGTGCGTCGACGACGCCACTCGACACCAAATGCGTCGTCGATAACGCCGCATTAAAACACGGACACCGTGTTGAATTCACAAACATTCACAAACCAAACCACGATATGCTGCGATTTAACGGCCCTGACCGGTTGATACGGCTGCTCCGCAGGTTGCTGTCCTCGATGTTGAAAGAAACGTTGTTGAAACACGCCGCATCACTCGCATAACATGTGAATACCAGCCGCCACCATCCATGCGATCACGAATACCATGGAGCACCGTGCCGATACAGTGGTGCCGAGGAGCCAGAGACCAACGTTGCCTGAGACGACAAAACGGTAGACGACGATATAAACAATATGGCCGCCATGACGTTTATCCGGCTCTTGCAAAGCTTCCGGTGCCTCTATCTTGACGAAATGACATCATTTTCCCGTGTTCGGCTGTCAAAATGTTACCAGTCTAGAAACGTTCGGCTATCGGTATGTGAGCGCTGCATGTATATTTTCCTTGCGGACGGTCGATGTGGTAGTTTAATCATATTTACGCTTTGCCGAGAGAAAATGTGCTCTTTTTTGTGCGCATCAGCGATCGCTAAGCTCCTGGGTCTGTGCAACGCGGCTAGCTAGCTGTATCTTTCGTGCGGTGCGGCGTTGTTGGTCATCGTAGTTCGGTCCATTCGCGCTCTTTGTTCCCGGCTCATTAGCAGCCTCTGGTACTCTCGCCGATCTCGCAGTGGTTCACAGTGCACGGAAGAATGTGTTGGAAATTGTACTATTACGTTCATCCGCAATTTAACAGTGTTTATGCCGGAAGGACAGTTCGTGCAGTGGATGCCGCCGGACCTGACACGAAGGAGCGTTTGCCGAGTATGTCTCGAAAGGTAAGTCCGGCGCTTGGCGCATTTTTATAGTTCGTGTAGTGTGCCTTGTTAGGCGGAGCACAAGATGATTAGTGCAGCGACAAAAGTTATAAAAGTGATTTCCTAATGTTTGTTATTAATGCCGTAGTACACATTTAGCAAAACGTTTTTTGAAAATTACCCTCAAACAAGTATAGGATGTTGCCAAGAGCTTCATATATTGTTTCTTTGCTTTCTGTTATGAAATACACTAGCGCCGAGTATCGTTTAGTCTGAATGGTCACAAAAATTGATGCCGCGAATGTCACTGCTTCTGTACGTAATTTCTCAGCAGGAAATGGTATATATATATTTCTAGAAGTACGTTGACGTGTTGTCTTCACAGCTAACATCTGCGCCAGACGGCACCGGATTGCTCTGTCTGACTCATGAGCACATTTTAGCTTGTATGCAAATTTTTCTGCTTATATATTGTCAAGGCAACCTGTGTTTCTTGTGTTGAGTGTTCTGTATGTCTTCGTGCATTTGACAGGTTAAATAACTGCCCGTGATGTTAGAATGAGATATTTGCACAACCATGTAGCTGGCTGAGGTCTTTTCACAATTTAACGCAGTGTTGTTAAATCACAAGTTTGCAATTTTAGCAGTGATCGCAATAAACTGAACATTTCTTATTGTTTAGGGATGTCACGATCTCGTGAGACGGAGGCATCTGTGCACGACATGGGAGCCTGTGGCAAAATGCAGTCTGAGCAGCCCGACAAGGAATCTGATCTGCTTGCTTTGACAAGGTGTGTACAAAACAGTCACTGCCACTTATGAGTTCTAGGTTCTGTTGGTATAATTCGTACGTGCCATCGGTCCTGAATCTTTTGGTGAGATTTACGAATTTGGACTCGTTCTACAATTTTACTATTGTTGCATTGAGTTATGAGAATGAAATTCTATTAGGAATATGTTGCAAGAATCTTGAAAAATGGGGTGGTATGAGATTGCAAAATTGCATCTAAAACAATAAATTGTGATGGCACTTGTGCTGCTTTATTAGCACTGCAAAATTCCTAACGAGTATACCAGAGGGGCACTTCCTACCAAGCACGATTCAGATCAAAATTAGCTACTACAATTGGCTTCCTCGCGCAGCTTGCACAATAGAGCCAATCACAAGTGAGAAATTCGATCCGGATTGGGCTTGATCGCAATGAAAAGTGCACTGTATGACACCCGTATTAGACGAGCTTATTGAGATAAGTTCGTAAAGCCGGCTAAATCGGCAACGGCAAAAGCACTGAAAAAAGCACACTGGTCTAAAAACAATGTTGTCAGTTTCTGCTGTTCCAAGTTAATGGTTAATAATGTGTCTCTATTGAACAATGTAGGCGCTGAGAGAAAACTTTAACAAAATACATGCTGACTTTCCAACACAGCATTGTGTCTAGGATTTTTGCAAAATATAAAGTTCACAGGCTGGCAGGTTTGGCATAACGTACAACACTTTTGCTTTAGATGCCATATTCATAACTTCCAGTTTCGACATAATATTCGAGTACTACTTGAACTGTATATTTTAAAATATCGCCTACCTTCAGTTTAATCAATATACCTAAGTAGCCTCCTCTGAGTCAAGTATAATTGGGGGCTTGAGTAGATATGCATGATATGCTACTTACTGACTGTATAGTGACGTATTTTTTAGGAACTGTGTTTTGAGGCACACATATCCTTTTATGTCTTGTCTTCCAAGATGTGTTTCATAACCGCAGCATTCATGAAACTTGGCTGATATTCAAAGAAAAAATAAACAACTTAACGAACCGGTTCATACCAAAAATTACCTTTCGAACGCATGAACAAAAACCATGGTTTAACAATTCGTTAAAAAGGCTGGAAAACAAGAAGAAACGCATGTATCGCGCCGCAAAATGCCGGACGAACACGTGTGCATGGGAAAAATACTACGCTGCTGAACGCGCATACCTATCAGCGATTCGCAAGGCGAAAGATGCATTCTTTGGTGATGACCTTCGGAAACATTTAATCAATAACACAAAAAAATTCTGGCAGGTGATAAACCCTCAAGAAAGGCGCAGTGTAACACTTACCAATGACGAAGGTGAAACGGTCGACGATGTAGAGTGCGCGAACCTTTTTAATGCAGCTTTTGTATCTGTATTTACAGAAGAGCCTACCACGTCCCCGTTTTCTTCGCGTACTAATGCATCAAGTGTCATGCCCACCATTACATTTTCACAGGAAGGTATTTCATCCTTAATTGACAATCTTAAAGTAACATCGTCGGCCGGCGTGGATAACATTAATTCGAAACTGTTAAAGAATACTAAACATGTCGCCGCGGTGTTCCTGTGTTTGCTATTCTCGCAGTCACTTTCAACTGCAGAAATACCATATGACTGGAAGGTGGGGAGGGTTGTTCCCATCCACAAAGCAGGCGACAGGAATTGTCCGCTTAATTATCGCCCCATTTCATTAACGAGTGTGCCCTGTAAGCTCATGGAGCACGTCATGTACACAGAAATCATGAAGTTTCTTGACTCGAACAAATACTTTCATTCATCACAGCATGGGTTCCGCAAAGGCTTTTCCTGTGAAACACAACTGGCCATTTTCCTGCATGATATTCACACCAACTTAGATTCTAACCTCCAAACAGACGCGATATTTCTAGATTTTGCAAAAGCGTTCGACAAGGTACCACACCAACGTCTACTACTAAAACTTTCTCTTGCGAACCTTAACCCCGACATTTTGCGATGGATTGAAGCGTTCTTGACAAACCGATCTCAGTTCGTTACAGTTAACAACTGCGCATCTAACCCCCTACCAGTGACTTCCGGTGTACCGCAAGGATCTGTTCTTGGACCTCTACTCTTCTTAATATACATCAATGATCTACCCCTGCACGTGTCTTGCAACGTTCGTTTGTTCGCAGACGACTGTGTCATTTATCGAACAATTACTAGCACATCTAATCAAGACTTACTTCAGGAGGACATTAACTGCTTACAGCAATGGTGCGACCGTTGGTTTATGGAACTTAATCCTAAGAAATGCAACTTGATGGTATTTTCTCGTCGGCGCGATCCATTTCCTTACCAATACACAATTAATAATATTCCCGTGTGTTCTGCGCAGTCTTACAAGTACCTAGGTGTTACTATATCTAACGACTTATCCTGGCGCACACACGTCAGTAATATAATTTCATCTGCTAACAAATCAGTGGGTTTTCTCAAGCGTCATCTAAAACGTGCCCCCAAACCTGTTAAACTACTGGCCTACCAGTCAATAGTCCGACCAAAACTGGAATATGCATCCGCCATATGGAATCCACGCCAAACATACCTCATCAACGCACTCGAAGCCGTCCAAAACCGCGCCGCAAGGTTCATCCATTCTAATTATTCATATGACGTGAGCATATCTTACTTAAAGAAAGAATTGAATTTACTTCCCCTTTGTACGCGCCGGCGCACTGGAACCCTTTCACTTTTTCATAAGTTCTATCACACCTCGCTTAATCAACCACCCTATATCCTACCCGCAGCCCGAACATCTCATCGTACACGACACACTTTTCAAGTGGGCCGCCCTCGCATGCGCACTGTCACCTTTTCCGCCTCATTCTTTTGCCTTGCCGCTACAGATTGGAACAACCTGCCCCACCAAATCGCCGCCATCACTTGCCCTCGTACGTTTATGGAGAGTGTCACTGCGCACTTTTCGCAATGAAAGCGACTTGTGCTAACATACTTATATGCTCGTGCAATTTAGTTTGTATTATTTAGGTCTATGTGTTTGCGCTGACGTATGTAACACCTTAACTCATGTTGTTTTCTTTTGTTCTTTTATTGTTTGCGTGTTCATTTCTGTATTATACAAATTATGTACTAATGTATTCCCACCCCTTATGTAATACCCCTGTCAAGGGGTCTTTAAGGTATTAAAATGAAATGAAATGAAATGAATTGCCCGACGAAAGCAGAAGGGCATTGCAAGTTATTGCATATATTACTGCACTTAATTCCTTGCATACATGCCTGCACAGATTCTGTGTTCCTAGATTTGTTTCTCTAAGTAGTCAAAAATCATGTATTACACTTGTTTTTCTCTTCTTTTTTTTTTGGGGGGGGGGGGCTGTTCATTGATTCCCATTCCTAAAGGGACGTTGAAAGAAAAAACCACGAAAGGTGGCTTGAAAGTGTTTGAATGTTCTGTTTAACCTCTTATTATTTATTCTTCTAGCACTACCAGCATGAACACGTTTCTGTTCACTTTTATAAGCTAGCTGCCAGATAAGAAACCTCAGTGTGAATGAGTATTTATTTCTTTTTTTTTACTTGTTTTATTGTATGTTCTTTATTTGGCTCACGATGTTCTACCTACCACCTTATGGAGTACTCCAGCTGGAGCCTGTGAGGTATGTTTATAAATGAATAAGTAAATTTCTGAAGCTTGCAACAAACCATGAAGCATAACATTTAAATGTAGTCAGTTCATAATACATCCCTAGAGCAGCATAGCATCAAGCTTGAAGCTGATCTCTGATATCCCATAAATTGCAGGTTTGATAATGTGGTATCCCAAACTGCTGGTTACGCATGTCAGTCAGCCTGGTGCAGTGGTTGCAAGTGAGAGTGTAACCGAAAGCTGGGTATGCTTTGCCCTTCCGCATTTGACATGGGAGAGAGCTTGAACTCTGCTATTGCTTCTCTTATAGTTGGGACCATCTCTCTCACCTTCTCCTTATTATTCTGTCAGCTTGCTAATATGCACTTCTACAAGCTTAGTTATGATGTTGACTGCTGAACTTGGATTATGTGCGTTTCAATAGTTAGTGGGACCCTCAAAACCATGCTGTACTTTGTGTGCATTTCAAACGGCCAATTTGAAATAGGCGATTGTCTGACATTCTCAGGGAAACAAGGTTTTTGTTCTGAATAAGGCATAGGCTGCTTCCCGAAACAGTACCAGAAACAATACTTTCTCACCTAACAAAAGTGTTTTGGCACGCCGTGCTCAGGCCATGCTGACCTACAATAATTAGATCATAATGTGCTATATCGACCATTACATGTTATTAAAAGTGGCAGACAAAAGTCATAATGCACTTGAATTTCACTGTTAAAATGTGTGTGGCTACCTAACATTTAGCCTTAGCCCCTTTGGCGCAGACACCATTAGTGCAAAAGGGGCGTATGTCATTACCAAGCTTTTGGGATAAGTACAGACTGAATAAGCACTTGTCAAGATTTTGAGTAGTACTATAACGTGAGACCCGCCCAAAGTGTGATTTATTTTTATTTTTTCATTTAGACCATGGAGTCACTTTTCTCTTAAGCCTGTGCAGATACGTCACGCTAGGCGAGCCCCATTCATTTCTCCCTTTACAGTGAATCCTGTTTTTCAGTTTCATGTTGCATGACATACAAAGGCACTTTAAGCAAGGCCAAAAATAAGTGGTTTGAATGTGTACAAAATGACTCCGGACACATTTTTTTTTTGTTTGGAGACAGTTTAGACGCATCATGCATTCTTTCTTTTTGTGTTAGTCTTGTGATGAGAGGTTATTTATTGCAAAAAGAAAATGAAGGTTAAAGTGGCATTTCCTGCCAAATTTTGTGGCGAAACATCGTACGTTGGAGGACATCATGCATTTCAGAGTATTTTCGTATATTTTGGCTGTTGCGGTTCAGTACACTTGCTCCAAAATTGCTAAGTTCAGTTTTCGCCTCTTTTAGAATGCAATATAGTCAATTTTTGCCAAAAACAAATTAACTAGGCCTTAGCAGACAGCCAGCGGGTGTGGGAACTTTATTGTGGTTTCACCACCTGTATATCGTTCTTGTGTATTTTCTAGCTTATCATGCCTCTACTTTTGGATAACTGCAGTCTTTCTGGGTTTGCGGAAGAGTAATTCAATAATGCATCTCAAATAATTATTTTTCTCTTAAGTGTCCCTTTAAAGTTTTGTCTGATTGATGTGGCATGAGACAACACTGCCCGACAGTTATCTTGCATGTCAGCAGTTGTATTGCCATGTAATCACCAGTATTGTCTTTGAGGTGCTCAGAGATGTCACTGCACTTACTCTTCATTACCCAAGTCCCTAAGAAGCCATAAAGAGGATCTGTTTGAAATGTCCTGCAATAAGTTATATCATACTGTATTCATTGGGGCTCTGTTAAATGCTTGCAGTAGAAAAGCACTGTCTTCTCCAAAACATGCATAGTGTGTTGGGAATTTGTCAAGGATTCTTTTTACCGCAACAGTCATGGAAATATTGATTTACCGTGTTCACTGGCAGATTTATATCAAGCCTGATCTCTGTAGCTGACTGTAGGCTTTTTTATTACACAAAAATTCAGCTGGTTTTCAATAATACCACCTTTTCACAGTACTGAAGCACCAGTTTGCAAAAATAATAGAAGTTTAACTCTATTTTTTGTAAAAGCAAGCTGTTGTCTTGCACAGCAACTTCAGTGAGTTTTTTAAGCGGGGCAGGCTTAGGATGTTGGTTGAAAATTTAGTTGCTTACAGACGTGTTGCATCAGAGAGCACGTTTTCTTTTATCTATTGTAGCATTATCTGGTCTCTTATGTTCCTTTCCATGCTATTCACAGTGCACACTTTCTAAGGAGATAAGGGACAGGTAGATGGTGGCATTCACAGCTCACACATTCCAAGGCACTAAGGGACACACAGAGTGTGAAAGAGGATTGCTCTTTCTCACTGTCTGCCTGTCGCTTATTCTTTTGGCATGTGTGTGCCATGAACACCATCAAAATGAACTGTTACCAACTTTCCCAAGCTTCAGCTCTTGCGCTTGGTGTTTTTGTCTACAAAATGCCCATATGGCAGTAGTAGTGTTGCTGATATTTGCGTGTATGAAAAGGGGATGCTTACTTGATTGCAGAACAATTTGATTGGTTCTACACATGGTGCTGAACTTACCAATGTCATTTTAAAGGTGGGATTAGGTAGGAAGCTATTGTGGTACTGTTTAAAGTGCCCTTGTGCAGATGCTTAAAGCTTGTCTTCTGTTGACAAAAATTGGACTCAAGCCGTAGGAGGATAGTTGTCAAAGTGTAATGAAAGCCTCCTGGTAGACATGCTGAGTTATGCTGCTGGGGACACTTATTGGTTAGCCCTATTGGGTAATGCTGCTAGGATTATGGGTGCTTTAACATTGCAGTGCCTGCAGAATGCATGTCGTGCTATGGTATCATAATTGGCCCACCAAGTGACCACCTTTGCTTACACTATGTGGCTGTCTGGCCTACTTTACTTAACCTGACTGCCACCTATACACAAGGAGGAGGAGGGAGGCAAAAAAGGGATCTTCAATTAATTTTCTTGCATAGATGGCTCGTGCATCATATTTTTCTTATAGTGCAGGATTTGTTACTCAAAGTGAAGCTTGCTATATGGAGAATATCTACATTTTTTCATATGTATACCGAACAAGGATTGATTTGTTCATGGTGTCACTTTTTATATTATACTCACGTGACACTAAGCCCACTTGTATTAATGCAGGTATGGCTGGGCATGCAGAGAAAGTGTAAGCAGACTGTGTTGTGTTGCTGATCAGTGCTGATCTCCACGCCTGAGTTGGTCCCACAACATCCAGGCACCAGCGTGCTTGGCTTCATCATTGACAAGGTAATATGATATGGAGAGCTTGCACCTGTATATCAGTTTTGAGCTTGAGTTTTGAGAAATATTTTAAGATAGAAGACACAAGAGTTGGCCTTGGTGATAGATACACGTGTGTGTTTTTCTAAAGTGCTCTTTTTGAAATATTCTTTGTGGACCTATTTTCAGCAAATTTTTACATTCCTTAATTGCAAACTGCCATGGAGCTGGTTTATGCCTTAAACTAGCACTCTTTCACCAAGAAAAAGCCTTATTTAGCACAAAATTCATAGGAAAGGCAAGGAGGTGACAGGACAGAACACTACTAACACCATCCAATTTTACTGCTTGCACAGCAATATAAAGCGAGAGTTTAAAGGACGAGGTTTGGGTTTGTGTTCGTTGGTTCTATGGGTTTTGGAGCCCCACACAGCTTCTTTGCTAGGCAGACAAGCTTGTGGGATGTGCTTCTGCAATTTGTACAGCACACTGACAGTGCAGGTGCGGGCCTCATCTTCGGAAGGAAGTGCACTGACGGCACCATTCACGGCGCAGATGACTCTCATAGAGTAAGGCAAGGCACCGGTGTTGATGTTTGTTCCCTTGCCCAAAACAGCATGTTTAGGTTCAGTGTAGTTGTAAGAAGACAAGTTAAACATTACTTTCATGGTTTGAGTGGCCGCATTTTTCTTAGAGCACTGAATTTCTTTTCTTGCAACTGCCTGCCCTGGTGTTTCCTTAGCGTCGGCGTGAAGTTGGCATGGAGTTACGCATCCGGGAACTCGTGAACAATGACCCTGTAGTTGACACTTTGCGAAGAATACATCGGCTTCCAAGCCCTTCATTTTCTGTTGGCATACTTTTACTTGTACTGTTAGCAATTTCTTCTCGGCTTGCTGAATTATCTTGAGGCCCCACACTGACACTACTGATGTCTTCAATTGAAGACTTTTCAGGATAAGACTCCTGGCTTTGCAAGTGTGCTTTAAAAAAAGGTGGCACTTACAGGTGGCTATTCAAGACCTGAGTGAAATGCACCGGCAAGTCTTGGTTACATCTTGTGTGTAGTCCTGTTGGAGTTAAACGTTTTACGAAAAATTGTATCGTCACTAACACGATGATAAGCACTTGGTCATTCACCACAACTTCATAGTCGTTACCTGGCTAAATGAATTTTCGTCGAACCCTTCATAATACCTTCTACAGAACTTATGTACAAAACATTGTTACCAAGACTTACTGGTTCGTCTCACTCGCGTCCAGAATAGAAATCTGTAAGTGCCACCTTTCCTGCAAAGAACCTTATCCTGAAAAGTCTACACTTGAAAGCATCGGTAGTGTCAGCGTGGGGCCTCGAGCTAATTCGGCCAGCTGGGAAGAAATTACTGGCAGCAAGAGTTCAAGAGTGCTGACAGAAAATCAAGAGCGTGTGAACTAGAGCAGACCATTATTCGGGTCTTCTGGGACATACAGCTGAATGTCAACTTCACAGCGAGACTAACGGACCACCTGTGCGGGCAGTCACAAGAAAGCTAGACGTATTATAACCAAAACAGCCTGTTCAAACCAGGAAGTTATCTTGAGCTTGTCTTCCTACAAGCCCACTAAACCTGAAACTGCCATTCTGCGCAAAAGACAACTTCAACACTGGCACTTCACCCAACACTGACGAAAGTAAGCTGCATCGTGTAACGTGCCAGCAGTAAGCTCTTTCTGAAGCAGAAGGGCACACGAGCTTACCTTCCATGGTGTAATCCAGGAACCTGTCTCGGCTCCAGAAAGGGAGCATTTTTGGCTTGGCTTGGGTCAATGACCATAAAATTATCATTACCAAACAGAACGCATTAACAGTTGCAGACTCAGGGTAATGTCTTTACTTGCTTGATTTTGTGGACAAAAACATATGAAATGGTGCCCAATGTGACTAGTTATCCTGTCCAGGAGTCCGTGATTTCAAGAAGTTTGACAATCATTTCATTGGCTAACAATCGCAAAGCATACTTGTGCTGTCATTTGAAACAAAACCATGCACTTTAAGGAACGGTGACAATTTCTTCAAGTGTGGGGAGCACCTGCACTGCATATATAATTTTGTTAAAAAGAAAGTAAGGCGGTATGGGCCATATAAAATTAATGACAATAATTTTGGCATAAGTAGATTTTTGCTCAAACCATCTGAAAGTTTCTTGTTTTAGAAAGTATTAAATTTTGTTAAACGTAGCTGCTGTCAGATGATTCTATATAAGCATTTGGCCTTATGCAATACTATTTGCTTTAAATAAAATTTTTGGGTTTTATTTGTCAAAACCTCAATATCATTGCTGAACGACATATTGTAGGGCAAAGGCACAAATACACAGATGATATACGAAAACATGTCACAGGTGCTGCTAATAACTTAATTCGAAACACAACAGGATACTGTATATATACTCTTCCGAATGCACAGGCGCACTAGCCACTTCGGGAAGACAACAGAGGGCGATTATCCGTGCTAACACAATCATTTTGAAGATATAAAGAAAGCAAGTTCCGCGTCGTACAAAACAACAGAGGTCTGACTTACACAAGCAGTACTTTTTTATGTAAAACGCTTTGAGTAGCTCACATGCAATTTTATCTTTACTTCTGCCTGGGATCTTCACATCATAAAATCTCGCACGACAAGGGCAGGCTTTTTTTGCTGATAGATGCGCATTCAAGTCTGTCGTCATGTTTTTAGCATGCTCCCTCATTCATTGATGCAGCAACCAGTTTGTCCTACATAGGACTTTCCACAAGGCAGTGGGATTTCATAAACCACACCGGGACCACATTGCCCGTAAGGTAATACATGTTGTACTTGGCAGCTTACCTTAGATCTGCCCATTATGCGGGGACACGTTCGGGCCAGCCTATTCGGAACAGAGAACAATACAGGCACTCCATGCCTGTTCGCCACTTTCTTTAAATTGTGGCTCAACTTATGCACATACGGTACAACTTGCGGTCTTTGGCCACTCGGCTCACCAGCTCTGGCCTCATTCACCATTGTGCCTGCTTTTGTAGTGTTCTCTTTTCCCAATATGCTGGCCCCACTGTGTCCCCGCTTAATGGGGAGATCTAAGGTAGGCTGCCAAGTACAACACGTCACACCTTACTGGCGATGTGCTACCAGAGGGGTTTATGAAATCCCACTGTCTTGTGGAAAGTCCTATGTAGGACAAACTGGCCGCTGCATCAATGATCGAATCATGGAGCATGCTAACAACACGACGAAAGACTTGAATGCGCATCTTTCAGCACACTGTAAAGCCTGTCCTTGTCATGCGAGATTTCATGATGGGAAGATCCTGGGCAGAACTAAAGATAAAACCGCACGTTGCTGTTGGAAGCATTTTACATAAAAGAAAAAAAGTAGTGCTTGTGAAAGTTTACCTATGTTGATTTCATGATGTGGAACTTGCTTTCTTTAGATCTTCAAAATGATCGTGTTAGCCCTGATAATCGCCCTCTGTGCTCTGCCCGAAGTGGCTGGTGCGCCTGCGCGTTGTGAGGAGTACATATACTGTATCTCGCTGTGCTTCAAATAAAGTTGTTAGTAGCGCCTGTGACGCGTGTCTGTGTATCTTCTGTGTATTTGTGCCTTTGCGCTATGTCGTTCAGCAAACAGCAACTTGCCTAACACCCAGTCCTTCTGCACAATATTGTTACGGGAAGAAAATATATGTATTTACAATATATACAGAGGGTTGTAGCTCTGTGGCCAGGGTGACACCATCTACCGAGCTCCGAGACACTTCAGCCTCTTCTTCCCCAACCAACGTCATTTTGTCCACAGCGGTACAAACTCGTACGTGACATGAACCCCCCGGCGGCTGAAGCATCGTCTCGATGCTTCTTAGGGTGTCGAATCAGCGTGCGAGTTATAGGGCTTTAGTCGCGAAACGTGCACGATATCAGTTCCTGGGGTGGTAGAAGACTTTGAATGCACAGGTGAGATCTCATATGTGAGGCTGGTGACTTGGCGAAGAACTCGGTATCGCCCGACGTATCGTGGCAGCAGTTTTGCGCAAAGGCCGACGCGACGGGAGGGTACCCAAAGCAGAACAAGGGACCCAGGGCTGAAATGGGCGTCCCGACGATGACTGTCGTAACGGTGCTTCTGGATAGTCTGAGATGCCAGAAGACGGTCACGGGCAATACGACGTGCTGCGGCCGCGCGAACAATGGCGTCGTGAGCATAGAACGTGGTAGTGGTGGTGTCAGAAGGGAGCAGTGAGTCAAGAGGCAGGAGAGGGTGACGGCCATATAGTAGATAGAACGGGGAATAACCCGTAATATCGTGACGTGACGAATTGTATGCAAACGTCACGAAAGGTAAGGTGCAGTCCCAATCCCGGTGATCATCACTCACGTACATGGAGAGCATGTCCGTAAGTGTACGGTTGAGACGCTCGGTAAGTCCGTTTGTATGTGGGTGGTAAGCCGTCGTGAACTTGTGGGACGTTGAGCAAGAACGAAGAAGGTCGTCGACAACCTTAGAAAGAAAACAGGGGCCTCTATCGGTGAGTAGCTGACGTCGGGCACCATGATGTAGGATGACTTCATGGAGGAGAAAATCAGCCACATCAGTTGCGCAGCTTGTAGGGAGGGCCCGCGTTATGGCATAACGCGTGGTATAGTCCGTCGCAACAGCCACCCACTTATTGCCCGAGGATGAGGTAGGAAATGGGCCAAGGAGGTCCAGGCCGACGCGGAAAAATGGCTCACTGGGGATATCTATAGGCTGAAGGTGGCCAGCGGGAGACAATGGAGGCTTCTTGCGGCGTTGGCAAAGTTCGCAGGCAGCGACGTAGCTTCGAACAGAGCGATATAGCCCAGGCCAGAAAAATCGTCTGCGCACACGGTCATATGTACGGGAGACACCCAAATGACCAGCGGTAGGCGCATCGTGTAACTGCGAGAGAATTGTCGAGCGCAGATGCTGGGGAACGACGAGGAGCAGTTCAGCACCACGAGGATTCATATTGCGTCGATATAAGGTCCCGTCCTGGAGAACAAACATACGGAGAGAAGCGTCCTATTGCTCCGAGGTAATGCGTTCGATGACGGATCGCGAATATGGGTCACGACGCTGCTCGTCGGCGATGCGTGAGAAGTCGGAGATCGACAAAACGCAGGTATCTGTATCGGTTTCGGTGCCATCCGGTGGGTCGACAGGGTAGCGGGAGAGGCAGTCGGCGTCCTTACGTAACCGCCCAGATTTGTAGGACACGGAAAACGTGTACTCTTGCAGGCGTAAAGCCCAGCGGCCAAGACGGCCTGTCGGGTCTCTGAGTGAGGATAGCCAACATAAGGCATGATGATTTGTCACGACGGTGAAATGTCGACCGAACAGGTAAGGGCGGAACTTAGCAATGCACCAAACAAGGGCCAAGCATTCACGTTCTGTTATCGAGTAGTTTCGCTCTGGTGCAGAAAGAAGACGGCTAGCGTACGCGATCACGCGATTGGTGTCCCGCTGTCGTTGGGACAAGAGAGCGGCGGAGGCAGCGTCAGCGTCGGAGGCAGTGTCAGTAGCCATAACAGCGGAACCGATGTGACGCCCGCTGCGAAGATCCAGGGCCGGCTTGTGGCGAGATTACCCCGCACCTCCGCCAAAATGTTACGGGGAGAAAATATATGTATTTACAATATATACAGAGGGTTGTAGCTCTGTGGCCAGGGTGACACCATCTACCGAGCTCCGAGACACTTCAGCCTCTTCTTCCCCAACCAACGTCATTTTGTCCACAGCGGTACAAACTCGTACGTGACAATATGATTATGGGGGACACTGTAGTGGCGAACTCTGGATTAACCTTGAACACCGGGGGTATGTGCCCAATGCACCTTATGGGTGTGTTGTTGCACTTTCCTGCCACCAAAATGTGGCCGTTGTGCATGGGATTTTATCCTGCGCCATTCGGCTTAGCAGTGCAATGCCAAAGCCACTATGCCACCACGATTTTTAGTTTTGCTGGCAGAATAGCAGTTTCCAAGTAATTTAATTAGCTCGACCTGTTGATGCTGCTCTCTAAAAGTAGATTTTCTGCATGTTACTTATGTTGCTTCAGTACTGGTAATTATTATTACTCAAATAATGTCTTTTTTTACTGTAATAACACTTGTTTCAGTGATCTGCTAATGTAACAGGTTATTCTACGACACTATAATGCACGTTTCCTTAGGAGTCATAAGCATTGCAGGAAACCACTTATTTTTAATAAATTTTGTTCAGTATCGCATGTTCTGAATGCTAAAGCATTCTTACCTGTGTGAATGTCAGCTAAACTGCTTTTGCCTATGTGTTATTGCATGTGTGAAAAAAAACTGTTGGCTTTTTTTTTACTTTTTCAGGTGCGCGGCAAGCTCTCACTCAAGCAACACATACCAGTGGTCTTCTGTCAACAGACTGGGTGTATTGAAGTACCATTACAAGGTCCAATAAACAACGCTTGCGAGATGTATGACGTCCTCTTGCTTAAAATCGGAGGACTTAACTATTAATGTAAGCTTGAATTGGTGTGCTGAAGAACCTGTGTAACGCGTACTTGTTTATTAACAAGTACAAACCATTACCTCACCTGACATTTTTTTTCACCTCAACATAACTCTTTACTGTAGATTTCTGAACAAACCATTACAGCGACACAACACTGCAGTAAGGTCAGCACAAGTGTTCATGCATGAACACTTGTATTTACAAGAATTGTATTTGCATTATTATACTAAATATGAATATAAGGTGCGTATCTTTTTCAGGGTGCATACTCTCGCAGGTCGCACAAGCTCGTCATCTTGTACGCACTCAGCTCGTAGAAACGAACTCGTTCATAATGTACGAGAATCTCGTTCAGTGACAAGAACGCGATCTCGTACACATGTGTGCGAGAAATGTACGTGATGATTGCTGCGTAGACTGTAAGAGGTTCTCGTAGACTCAACGAGTTCTCGCAGACTGAGCGAGTTTCTCGCACAGTCTACGGAGCAATAATCGCGTACACTATTTCTCGTACATTCTCGTTCACATTTTTTTCAATAGGGTTATATAGCTGATTTTTAGACGAATATATTTGTAGCGTGGTGCTCGTAAGCCGATGGTCATTCGTGTTCATTCCCGATCGTAGTGGGTACTGTGACGGTCTTTAAATACCTGTGCATGTTTCGGCGCTTTCTGGCGTGGTGTCTGTTGTAGCCTATGCATTTCTTCGAAACGTGTGAAGCAAGGTAATACAGCATTACTTCTGCGAAAATTTATTTTTAAGCACTGTAATGGGTTCTCTGTATTTACAAGGCAACTTTTCATATCAATAATCACTTTTGTTGTTTTACTTGTCCTTAGAAACACGTTGAAGAGGACCTGTACGAGGGGAATCGACAGGACGGGTGCCGTCTGTTATAGTCAACAGCCCTACATCATCATGGACTATATTTTCGAAGTGAAAAACATTGCTAATCTGTATTTGACTGTCTTAGTTTCCTTTACGGTTTTTGTACGCGATATGTATGCAGTGTTGTTTATTTTTTTTAATGTAGTTATCAGTGTTCTAATGGTTATTTATAAAATGTTCTGTACTCGTCATCGATGTGTTTGGCTGATGCGACGTATTCGATGGTAGCTGATGTATTCTGGCTGGATATCTTCATTAATATTACCCGCGGTTGCGTTTTCTTGTTTGTATTCTTGTTTTCGATTTAAATTGTGTGTAATAAGGTGAATCTACTCACTTGAAACCCCCCTCCCCCCATGTAATGAATAAATTTTAAAACAAACTCTCCCTATCCCGAATTGTGTGTGTCGAGCCTACCTTGCGAATTTTTTTTATCTCGTCTTTCAACATAACCTTCAGGCGCCACACAGTACATATAATTTTTCATGTGCATATCTTTCATGATTGACTGTACTAGACTGATTGACTGTTTGCCAAAGTAAATGTATTTTGTTCATCGTTTGGTTTCTTGTGTGTACTACGCAAGATTGTACTACAGCACTAACTAAACTATTTTCACATCGCAGTTATTTTTACACCAGGTTAATCCTGTAAGCACACAGTTTTGTGGGCAAAAAACGAAAATTGCGCGTAGATATCGTCAAATAATTGCAACGAACGCGAAGAGCACGCGCAACGCAAGGGAAACTAACCGCCGTGCTCGAGTGGCTGGCTACGGTAAAGGAGGCGTGACGTGTAAACCAAACTACAACAGCGAAAAAGAAGAACATCCACACACAGGGGGTCGCAAACCTTATATACCAACATCGAAACGCAAAAAAGAAATAGTGCGTGTTTCTAACATACACACGGCATATTAAATGTGATTGAATTAGGCAGCTTGGGGCATGTTCCCGGCGCCATGCATTTACGTCTTCAACCTTCGACGAGTGAACGGCTATTGGTTATAAAGATGTGCAGATGCGATACCGATGAGAAAATCCTCATCAAGGCAAGGCACTTGGAAGTGCGCCGCGAGTAACACTATTTATGAACGCAAGCGTAGCTCAGTCTGAGCTCGTGTGATTCAATATGGCGGCGCCAGCGAGGTTGTCTCCATCCTGAATGGCGGCGCTGGCATCGAGGCACCCTAGTCCGCCATACACAGTAACTCTAGTCCGCCGTAAAGCCCCTTGATAATTCTACAGTACCGCCCCTCTTTGTACTCTGCCGCCGCAGCGCAACCTCCTCGCGCCTCGCGAGTCCCCTCCGCGGCAGACAGCCTTGCGCCCGTTTTCCTGCACGATGATTGGTCTCCCTGCCGTTGCCCTTGGAAACGAGCGGAGCCTACGTTTTGCTTGTGTTTTGCTTTTTCGTTCGCGCCATTTAGCGCTTGAGCTCGGTTGGCTCGGCGTATAGAGAACGTCGCGCGCTAACATTGCACGCTGTTTCGCGCATGGTCTGCTAGCGCTATGCCGTGCTGCTGCGCATATAACTGCAGCAAGAAGCGTGATGATGGTTGTGCACTTTTTACGATACCGCAAGGAAAGCGTGATGGCTTGCGCAAGAAGCAGTGGCTGCACAACATTGGCCGAAAGAACTTTGTTCCGACAAGGAACAGTATTGTTTGCGAGGTAAGGCGCCTTTCTTATTGCTCATATCAAAGCATCCCCTAATGCTTTATTTTTTTTTCAATTCTTCCGGCCTGCTCAATAAGTTTTTGTTGCGGCAATTTGCACGTTGCATAAAAATGGGGTTCTCCTCAGAATGCTGAATATTCTGCTGGGACTCTATCACCTCGCTTGTCGTCAACTGTTATTCAATCGGAAATGCAGCATCATAGATTCTGGTTTCCACTGAACAAATATACCGGAAGATACAGCCTCTCGATCGCACTTTTCGTGATTGTTAGGATCCCTTGTCTGTTTTACTTAAAGTCGGAATAGCAGCTTCGATGTGTGTGTCAGTCACTTAAATGCAATGAATGCAGGGCCTTAAAAAATTAGTAGGAACTGTACCAGTGGTATTGCAGGTAATGAGCGCCAGCTAGTCCACATTTTAAGGTGAGACACTTAGTTGGATATGTTTTAAGGTGAGCGTTTGAGGTACAGAAAGTAACGTGACCTAATGAAGGCCAGAAGAGAGCCAAATCATGTCCAGCCATGTATAATAGATTATTAATGATTAGCAAAGTAAATGCATGTCTGATTAATGATTAGATTAAGGTGGTTTAAGGTCGATTAATGTGGATTTAGGTTAAATAAGGAGGGCTAGGGTCGATTAAGGAGGATTAAGTTGGATTAGGGTGGATCAAGATATAATAAGGAGGATTAGGGTGGATTAACGTCGATTAACGTGCATGAAGGAGTATTAATATGGATTAAGGTCGCTTAAAGTGTATTAACGAGGATTAGAATGCATTAAGGTTGAATAAGGTGGATTAGGGAGGATTAAGATCGATTAAGGTGTATTAAGGAGGATTGGGGTGCATTGAGGTGGATTAAGGTCTTTTAAGGTGTATTAGGGAGGATTAGAGTGGATTAAGATCGAATAAGGTGCGTGAAGGTGGATTAGTGTGGATTGAGGTGAATTACAGTAGATTTTACAAGACTCGCATTCGCGTCTCTTAGACGATAGCTAAGGACACCTGGTAATCTTTTTCAGTTGTTGAATTTGCTTGGAACTGGGCTGCCATGCACGCGTGAGTGGGTGACGATTATTATTTGGTTTTCTCACGGATACAGGCAATGTGCAGGACGCGATCGCGCACCCTTGCTGTTGACTTCGAGGCGGAGGCCGGGAATCTTCTTTAATAGCGAATGCGTTACAAGCACCTTTCCTCGGTTTTGTTCGCTTCGTAAACCTTTCCGTCCGTGTAACACGAGCCGATGCCATTGTATCAATGCGCTTTGAGTACGAAGGTAGAGCAATAAATAATGACTATGGTTATGATGTAGCAATGCAGGGAATATTATGTAGGCAATAATGTTTAGCACTGCAGCATATTAGCCACTTGTACTTGTATAAAGGACATTTTATTCATCCTGCCTGAGTGATTAACTCTTCGATAAATGTTCTAGCTACATTTCACTGAATACCAATTCGAGCCGCGCATATTACAAGAACTTGGAAAAAAAAGCTGAAGCCCAACGCAGTTCCAGCAATTTTCTCCCACCGACCTGTCGTGAAGCACACGACAGGTCGGTGGCCCTCGACAGCGGCATGATCCTCGAACTAACAGTATTAAATGATTGCTGCTGCTTGCTCCTTGTCCCGCCTCTAATAATTTCAGCAATAGTGATCTCGGTCGCTTAACGACGCAGCCAATGACACTATGATCCTTTATGCAGAACCTGTCGCTACCGCATGCTTGCCCGCAATCTACAATGCGTCAGCAATAAGGCCCCCGCTAATAAAGATCACAATTTTAACTATCCTACTACATAATTTAACGGTATGTCGGTGTGAACTATCAAAATACCTTATCCAGAGGCGTTTCTTTTGCTTAAACATATAGAATGCATTCTGCCATATGTATACCGAGCATTTTTTAAGCTTCATTGAAACCGACGTCTAACGAATAATCTGTAAATACCTTTCCTCAGCTTCTGTTATTGTGGGCGATGAGTGGTTGCCGGCACCGCTTCATCGCCCTGAAATTGCGCAACCGTCCTATTCAATGCAGAAACCACAGCTCAAAAGCTACTTTGACATTGAGACAAACACATGGACGGGCGATGCACTCGCCAGTAATTCATTATAAGAAGGCAAGCTGAATATAATCCCTGCGATGCGCATGCGCATATGCAAGAAAAAAATGCCAAGCGCAGAGGGATTTGCCACAAGCAATACTAGACCAGATGCGCAAAGTAAAGCAGTGTCGTTGACTGCGTCGTCATGTTGTGGCAGAAAAAAATATCGCGTATAGAACCCCCCTCAAAGCTCCTTTTACATCAGTGTGTTTCATTCATACAGCTTTAGGATGAAACCAACCTCCTCATAAACGTTGCCTTCAGCATTCTCCATGCTGTTATCACCATTTTTCAAAATTTTCAACGCCACTGGGGCGCGCAACTGGCCCAAAATCATGCGCCTCCATCGAATTCTGCGGCCTGTCCGCGGGAGCCCAGGCGCAATAGTGCGCAGCGCGCGCAGCTGGCGGGTGAGGAGAATCGAGGAAGGAAGCGCGGCGGAGAGGAGAGCGTCGCTACTTTCAAATTATCAAGGGGTTTTAGTCCGCCGTAGGGTGCCTCGATGCCAGCGCCGCTTTTAAGGGTGGGGTCAGCCTTTGAACCGCCCGGCGCCGCCGCTGTGGTTTTCGGCGCCATGTTGGTTCTTTCGCGCCGGCTGTCGAACTGATCGGACGCGGGCTCCATTTGGTTTCTTTGTGACGTTGTGGTGCGAGAGCTCGTGTTTTGTGTAGTCCCTTGTGATCTTCGTTCTTGTTAACGAACCATGACGGGCTGTTTTTTCGCTCTGCGCACTAGATCGACCGCGAAAGAGCCGTGGGTATTTTGTTACCCCCGCAGCGTTGAACGAAGGAACAAATGGGGAGCGCAAGTAAAAGGTGACAACTGGGTACCGATGGACAGAGCGAAGATATGCGAGTGAGGATCATGATTTTGTTAAGAATAATGTCCCTTTGTAATACTTTTTATTTTCGCAGAGAAGTTGCTTGTATATGTTGGCGTGCCTTTTCTAGTGATTATAGGGCTGCAGTATGCTGTGATCGCCGTGTTTGACTTGTTGCAACGGCGTAGGTTTATTCTACATGCTTGTGAATTGACCTTTTTTGTAGCCAGAAGTATTGGGACACTTGTAAACTCGTTTCCTGGATATGCGATTGATGACAGTGCCTACCTGGTCTATTTTTTCTCAGCAAAAATTGAACAAGCACAAATAATCACTCAGTCGGAAGAGAGTGATGAGAGAAGCGACTTCATTGTCGACTTAGATGAAGTTTCTTCTCTTGAGGAAGATGTGCTCGCCCACTTGGCAGGCTTTTTGTTAAAGCCGATTATCCGCATTGTGGAACACTGCTCTGTGTGCATGTGCATGCTAGCGGCTGATGAACCAGGACAGGAACACCACCTTACTCAACGAAATAAATATGTCCAGGACGAGACAAATTACGGACGTTGTTATTTTTAATGTGTGAGTGCTCTCAAGTCTTTTGCTGAAGCTCAAGATCTGAGGTGTCTGAGAACCTCATTGAAAGCCCTGAAGGAAATTATTGGAAATAATGTAACCTTGCCAGAAAACCCGTGTTAACAGCAGAAAGATGTGATTGGAAACCTTCTTGAGCGATTTGTGTTCGCACATCTCCGCATCTATCTGCGATGGCTTAACACTCATGAAAAGGCAGCTGAGTGTTATGCTAGCAAGACTGTAGCAGGTACGAGCGTGCATTAGGGCAAGCACATTGTAACCAGATAACCTCGCTGAGGTTATCTTTTCAAAATAAATTGTGTTTGAGTGTTTAAAACTGTTCTCAGAGCATTTTTCTTCTTCAGTAAGCACCTGAACTTCTGCAGGTCTACTCATGCAACGTCTCGTTATTTTTTTTCCTAGTATCATAAATATGACAGGAAAACCCTAAGAAGCAAAATTTCTGTTAAAAGAGCTTTAAACTTAAAATTTAATCGAAGTGTACAATTCCAGTAATATTTGTTGGATGTTTACCAGTAAAATGAGTAAATAAAAAAGGGGGTAACCTCGCAAACAATCGTTCCACATTCAGATTGTGATACACGCGAAAAAGTGTAGGACAACCTCTTTTGAAACAAGCACTCTATGCAAGCAAACTGTTGATCAGATGGTAAAGCAGAAAATTTGCATTTAAATTGCGTCGCTTTCGCCCTTAGCACGCCCGCCGCCCTTTCATTTTGCCCGATAGTTAATCTGCAGCCGCAACACGCCCAGCGCATCCGTATTGGAAAGAACCAAGATGGCGCCGAAAAGCGTGGGTGTCCCCACCCTGAAAGCGGCGCTGGCCATCGAGGTACCCTAGTCCGCCGTAGTCCACCGTAAAACCCCTTTATCTTGAAAGTAGCGACACGCTCCTCCGCGCGCGCGCTTTCTTCCTGAATTCTCGGATTTCTCCCCTCCCCGGGCCGGCGCGGTGCACACGGCACGCTAAACCGTCCTTTGGCTCACAGCAGCCGCATTAGAATCAATGCGCGCGCTTGTTTATTCGGCCTTTTGAAGCGTTGTATAGGAATTTAACCCACGTGAAACTGTCATGGTGAAAGAACGCTTCCAATAGAACGTCGTCACATTTATTTTTGCGGACGCTTCGATAAATACAAGCGAGGCGCCCCGAAAAAAATGAGTACCAAGCAGTGGCTGAGCCTCCACGTCGCCACTTGGGTTGTCCTTAACGCAGAGGTGTATTGGGCGCATACAATATACGCAGCGTAGAGTATAAACGAGAATTTGGTTCACAATCCTGGCTCTTAAAGGCCAAGAAGGTAACCAAGGTGAAATGTGATAGTTGACTTAAAGTAAATTCGCCAAAATGAGTGGGCCAAATGCCTTTGTATCCGTGCCACTGTGCAAAATACTTGCTGTGTTTGCGAAACAGCCAACATAGAACTTTTCACACGCGCCTGTATTCTGTGACTATGAAACGACGAGAAATTGCATTCCATCCCCTAAGTCTCTCCAAAAAAACGGCCGATTGCTCATACGGAAACTTCTAAGACTATGACACTTGGCAATTAACTTACAGGCTTCAAAATGTCAAGTTTATCAAAATTGAGGGAGATTATCAAAAGTGCGTGGCTTGTACTTTATGAGCATGCGTGAATAATACATGCCAGATACGTAACTTCGGCTCCGTACGTATGGCTTTTTACTGCACGGCGGCTGCCAAGATATCATTGAGCGGTTGTTAATTGACTTATTTTTATACTTTCGCTTAACCAACTAAAGTTCATATGCCTATATGCAGGAAAGAAGATAATTGTTTCGTTTATTTCCACAAAATAATACTTATTCGCGCTTTTTCGCACGATGAAAATCGCTACCAGTATTTCATGTCTGACGGCACTGAACTACAGAATAATCTAGGTGGCGCCGAAGGTTGCGGACCGGACCGATGGGTGGTTTGAAAAAAGTACCACGTTAACTACGAAGTATTTCTCCTTGGCGCGCACACACACAGACACGCGCATACACATACACACACACGTACATACACGCAAACATGTACACACACACATACATACACGCACGCACACAAAATTACAAAATAGGAGTTACAGGCATTAACTTATAAATTACATACATTTGAAAACTAACGCACCCGCGAGAACACAAAAAGCTTTCTCACTGCACGAAGAGTCAACAAAAAACTTAAGCGACTCACTTGGAAAAACAAAAAAAGCTATATGCGCGTTAGAGGTGCTCTGTATTGAACTGAACAAAGAGTCCGGCTATGCAAAGAGCACTAAAATCTCCACACAACTTCACCTACAAATACAAGGAAAGCTGTAAGATTCACCTCGTAAAGAACGATGTGCTAGAAGGCGCGAAATCCTTTCTCCCGATGTTGTGGAGCCACTGCTTCCGGCGAATGACATTCCGTTCCCCTCGGGAAATAGAAAATAATGCTAGCCCTTTCTCTGATCTGCTGCTGCATTGAAACGCGCAGCAGCAAGGTATTTCCACGGAGAACGAAGCTCAGATTCTTACGGAAAGACGGAAAAACAAGGAAACGCACATTCGGAGCGGCACGGCGTCCACCGCTTGGCAAGCGCATGGCGGGCGGGAAGAAATCAAAACGCGAGAAAGCAAGTTTCGCACCCTTTTCGTTACGTCAGGGTCACCTGACAGGTTAGTATCGCGCGCCGCAGCCCTTCGCATGGCGGATGCGCTGGCTCCGTGAAAGAGGTGGAGAAAAAGAAGAGGTATATCAAAGAGTGCCGCTACTTTCCGACATAAAGGGGATTTAGTCCGCCGCCGCGCTCCTCTGTGACATTATGACGACGCGGGGAGGAGCCAGAGTTGCGCCTGCTGAATTATTCTTTCTCCGTGGTGTAGGCTGACCACTGTGATTGGGACCTTGCACTTCCATACGTGATGTTTGCTTACCATTCCTTCCGCTACGACACTACTGGATACTCTCCCTTTTGTTCGGACATGACCCGACTTTACCGTACCTTCTCCTGCAACTTCGACTGAATATGCACGTGACATCCGGGCTGATTACGCGCAGCAGACAGCCCATAGTAGACTTGCTACTTCCCAAGACAATCAGAAACGCCTTCAGGACAAGTGACCCCGCGACGAACGTTTTGCTCCGGTGCCCTCCTCCCGACGTGTGGGCCTTTCTGAAAAGCTCCTTCCTCGCTACACGGGCGTCCTTCGACTGACGTCACGTTGTGACCGCCAGTCCCACGACATCTCCGTTGTCCACCGACGTTGTCCACGTTTCGAGACCGGATTACCACCCTTCCTCTGATGTGGATCCTTAGTGGCGCAGGATCAGCACTTCTGCCGCCGGGGTTCATGCAACGTGCTATTCGACGACGATGATGTAGACACTTGGATTTAGTGAGATGTACCCATAAGCGGTCACTGGCTCATCTGAGGACGACGACGTGCCTTGTTTTGATGTTGGCTGGACTCCATGTTGGCCAGTGCTTGCTACCCGTTCTAAATGCGCCATGTAAATAATTTACCTACAGTGCTATCACCTAACAATATTTTATGGCATATCTGACACTTCTTCCAACGAACCCTTCGCGCAGTCTGAGGAAATAATTATCTGCTACTGATCCGAGTACCTAAACTTTAGTGTTCAAACCTGATGAAATAGGGCGTGCGCATCGCTTGGACAACAAGTTCTCGGCCGAAACCGCCCCATTATCATTGAATTCTTCAATTTTAAAACAAAAGACGCAATTTTGGCAAACGAACGAAAGTTGAAGGGTACAGCGTACAGCATTGGCGAAGATTTTTCCAAGCAAACTCAGACCGCGCGCAAGCATCTTATCACATACGCGAGAAGAAAATCCGTACCTTTCTCACTTCGGTATAAACATTACCCATCGGACCCAAACGATTCTTTGACGAATCATCGCAACAAGTTAAAGAATTATAGCTACCACGTAACAACCAACACACAGTTAATAGTTCTACACCCTTTCCTAAACTGCCCTTTTCTTTATCAGGTATTTTTCTAACATATTGTTACGAAGGTATGGGTTTATTTACAGGTGATGATAGATGAGAACACATGAAGCGAGCTGCCGAAGGCGAAAACCAGTCCGGTACGATCAACCGCCCAGTTCAAGCACGCGCTCCACGCCACCTCTTTGTCTTCTTCTAACCTCCGCGCATTGCCGCTACATTTTCCCCGGGGGCACACGAAGCTCGCCGAGCGAGTTAAATGGGTCGGTGATAATACTGCTTGAGGCGAGCCACATGAACAACTTGTGTCACGCGCGAACGCCGGTTATTTGCAGTCACTTGGGCGACAACGTAGCTTACGTCACTTAGACGAGCGAGAATGACGAAGGGTCCAGAGTAGGTGGCGAGAAACTTGCGGTACAGCCCTTTTTTTTGCGAACTGGTGTCCACAGCCAAACATAGTCACCGGGCGAAAAGCTCACGGGAATATGCCGGGCATCGTAGAGGGTCCTGCTGTGGCCCTGTGAGGACAATGTCCTCATACGTGCCAGTCGCCATGCTTCTTCTGCACGACACAAAGTCTGAGCGATGGACAGGTCTTCATGATGCTGGAAGGGTAGGAGAGTATCCAGAAAGCTCCGTAGATTGCGTACGTAAAGCAATAAGAATGGCGCATATCCAGTAACTTAATGCTTGGCAGTGTTGTACGCGTACGTAACGAAAGGCAAGACTGCGTCCCAGTTTTTGTGGTCAGCGTCGACATACATGGACAGCATGTTGGTAAGGGTGCGATTGGTCCGCTCAGTGAGACCATTAGTTTGTGGGTGGTAAGGAGAGGAATGCCGATAAGAAGAACCACAAAGCCGCAGAAGTCCTTCAACAACGTCGGCAGTAAATTGCCGTCCACGAACGCTGATTACAACCCGTGGAGCGCCGTGACGTAAGATGACGCGGTGCAGCAGGAAGGAAGAGACATCAGCTGCTGTGGCAGATGTAAGTGCCGCTGTTTCCGTGTAACGAGTTAAGTAATACACGCACACTATAATCCACCGGTGGCCAGATGATGTCTTCGGGAGTGGTCCGAGCAAGTCAATGCCAACTTTTTTCAAAAGGCGACGTCGGTGGCGTGACAGGTTGCAAATAACCTGCAGGGCCAGTCGTTGTTTGCTTGTGGCGCTGACAAACAGCACAGCTGGCGACGTACTGCTTCGTTGTTTTCCAGAGTTTCAGCCAGTAAAACCTCTGGCGGAGCCGGTGCAGTGTGCGTGCGAAGCCAAGGTGGCCGGACGTAATGTCATCGTGCATCGAACGAACAACCGCAGGGCGCAGGTTTTCTGGCACTACTAAGAGCAATGGAGGGCCGTCAGCTGAGTAATTCTTCTTGTACAGCTAACCATTAGAAATAGTAAATGGCTGCCCTGGTGAATCATGCGCAGATTCTAAGAAATGTTTCAAGGCAGGGTCACGATGTTGCTCGCTCTTGAAGCTACTGAGGTCGGGGAAGTCGGACGAAATAGCAACTCAATATTCGTCGAAGTCATCGTCCTCAGCCTTTGCGTACGGTGACGGGAGGCGCGAGAGGCAGTCGGCATCCGTGTGGCATCGTCCGCTCTTGTAGGTAATTGAAAATTTGTACTCTTGAAGGCGCAACGCCCAACGGGCTAATGGGCCTGACGGGTTGCGGAGCCCAGCAAGCCAGCACAGTGAATGGTGGTCAGTCACTATGGTGAACTCGCGGCCGTGCAAATACGGCCGGAACTTCTGAATGGCGAATACAACTGCTAGGCACTCCAGTTCGGTGACGGTGTAGTTCTTCTCCGCTTTGGTAAGTGTCCGACTAGCATAAGCGACGACATGCTGCCGACCGCTGCAGATCTGAACGAGCACAGCACCAACACCAACACCACTAGCATCAGTATGCAGTTCAGTGAAAGCAGCGGGATCGAAGTGCACCAGGACCGGTCCGGAAGTCAGTAAAAAATTCAGTTGCTGAAATGCAGTCTCACAGGAATCCGTCCACACGTATGGCGTGTCCTTGTGACGAAGGGACGTCAGAGGAGAAGCAAGCTATGCGAAATTCTTGATAAATCGGCGGAAATACGAGCAAAGTCCCAAGAAACTTCGGAGGTCTTTCACCGTCTTTGGTTGCTGAAAGTTACGAACTACGGCAACCTTTTGTGGATCTGGTCGTATTCCCTGGTTGTCGACCAGAAAGCCCAGTACAAGAGCTTCACGCTCACCGAAGTGACACTTTTTGGAACTTAAAATAAGGCCAGCTCGCCGTATGCAGTCAAGCACGATCGATAAGCGGTGATTTTGCTCTTGAAACGTCTTGCCATAAATGATCACGTCATCTAGATAGCACATACAAATTTCCCATTTGAGTCCGCGGAGCACTGTATCCATAAACCTCTCGAATGTCGCCGGAGCGTTGCACCAGCCGAAAGGCATAACGTTGAACTCAAAGAGGCCGTCGGGTGTTACGAAGGCTGTCTTCTCATTGTCCAAGGGGCGCATGGGAATTTGCCAGTATCCTGACCGCAAGTCAACGGAAGAAAATATGACGCGGAGTGCAGACAGTCGACGGCATCATCTATACGTGGCAGTGGGTACACGTCTTTTTTTGTGACGGCGTTGAGACGGCGGTAGTCCACGCAAAACCGCCACGAGTTGTCCTTCTTTTTGACGAGAATCATCGGAGCTGCCCACGGACTGCATGATTCTTGTATGACTCCTTTCCGCAACATATCTTGCACCTGCTCGGCGATGATTTTCCTCTCTGAAGGCGAAGCGCGGTAAGGCTTTTGACGAATTGGCGACGCTTGCCCGGTATTGATTCGATGTTGCGTACGAGACGGCGGCAGCGTATTGGTTGATTTTTGGTCTTGCGCAAAATCAAACACTGAAGCGTAACTTGCCAGCACCTCTTGAAGGAGGCGTCGCTCAGCAGAAGGCAGCGACTTGTTGATCATGCGCTCAAAGTCAAGGGAATAATCAGGGCAAGAATCAGGATGGGCTTTCGCTCCAGCAGACGACAGTTCCACGGTTTGGACAGTCATCGTAGTTTCTTCGTCAAAGCTTGCCAGTTTAAGTCCTGCCGGCAGAGATATCGGTTCTGTCTAGACATTTGCGGTCCACAAGTGGGTAGAGCAGTCGACGGCGAGCACGAGGCAACGAGGCACTATCACATTTTTCTTGAGCGCGTTGTTGAAATTAGGCTCGACTAAACCATAGCAGGATCCCGTACGAGGACAAGAAGAGTGTACGGGTACGAACATTGCTGTCCGTGGGGGCACACAAACATCTTTCGACACCGATAAAACGTCCGAGGTATCATTAATGAATTCGGCCACGGGAGTACGCACGGCGCTGCGCAGAGAAATGGCGCCACTACCACAATCCAAAGTCGCCTCACATTCACGCAAGAAATCAATACCTAGGATAACGTCATGGGTAGCGCGTGCGAGCACAGTAAGTTCAGTCCTAAACTTTTGAATACCTATGGTGATCGATACGCAAAAACACCAATTGGGCGCAACATTTCTCCACCAACACCGCAAAAGGTAGCGTTCCGGTCCCAAGCAAACAAAGCTTTTTGTCCAAGACGATTTTAGAAAGCCAGACTCATTATCGAGACTGCTGCGCCGGTATCAACTAACGCCACCGTACTCACATTGTCAACATAAACACACACTTTGTTCTTTAACATCACTGCACAAGGGGGTCTTGATGAAGGTGATCGTACTGCGGCCTCGCCCCCATCGGTCGCACCAGCTAGTTTCCCAGCGGTGGCGGTGACCGAGAGCGACGACGCGGGGACGGAGATCGCCGTTGTCGCGTCGGTGGCGGGGTAAGGCTGCGGTCGGACATCGGGGAGTCAGCTGGTGTCGCGCGTTCCTGTTGCCGTCGTTGAAAGGAATTGGGGAACGACCACGGCTCGACTGCGGACGTAGGAGGGGTGTAGGCATTAAATCGCGGAGCTCGCTGCTGGCGGTGAGGGCAGTACCGAGCGATGTGTCCAGGTAGACCACAGTGGTAGCAAGTGCGGGAGTCGCGATTTGGCGACCCCGGTGAGAACGGGCTGGCTGGTTGGTTGTAAACGGGAGAAGGAGCCCGAGTAGGAAATCTTTGGGGGTGGAAGTGACCTACGTCCCCGATTTCCGAGAGGGCGCATGTTCCTGCTTTCAAACCGCTCGGTATAGGTCACACGAGGTTCCGGATAACTCTGGCGAGACCAAGATGTCTGTGGTGCATGAGAGCGCTGGTCAAAGGCGCATTGATGACACTCATGAGCTGGGTCGGCAACGCGAAGCCGAGCGAGTTCTTCTTTGACGACTTGCCGTATTACGAAGGAGATGTCATCAGATGGGACTGTCAAACTTGCAACAGTGGTTACATTGTCTAAGCGCCCAAATATTGGTAAAATTCTCCGCATTTTAAGGGCTTCAAACGTCCGACAGTGCTGTCTTAGGTCGGAAGGGGTTCTGAGGTCTTCTTTCTTTATCAGAAAATTATAAACATCTTCTGCGATTCCTTTCAGGAGATGCCCCACTTTATCCTCATCAGACATTGTCGCACTCACTATTCCGCATAATTTTAAAACAGCCTCAATGTAAGTTGTGCATGTCTCGCCAGGTAATTGAGCCCTGCTGGAAAGCGACTGCTCAGCCTTCTTTTTTTTAGACATCGAGTCACCAAAGCACTTCTTAAATTCGTCGACGAAATCGTCCCAGGTTGTCAACACGCTCTCATGGTTATCGAACCACAGACGTGCGGTCCCGGCAAGGAAGAATACCACGTTCTCGAGCTGCTTCGTAGTACTCCAGCGGTTCTGGCGACTTACTCTTTGGTAGTGCTTCAACCAGTCTTCCACGTCTTCATCTGGCTTCCTCGAAAAGGTTCTTGGATGTCGCTCCGGTGTCGAGTAGCCAGCCTGGCCTGTGTGAGGGTCTTGGGGCTCACTGCCGATGGCGCCTTCTCTTGAATCTTCCATGTCCGCTGCCTCTGGTGGCAAGCCAGCCAAGCGTCTGCTCCGCCGCGAAGTCGGTAGAGCTGCGTAGTCGTCCAGGGCGATGTACCCAGCGTCTCCACCAAATTGTTACGAAGGTATGGGTTTATTTACAGGTGATGATAGATGAGAACACATGAAGAGAGCAGCCAAAGGCGAAAACCAGTCCGGTACGATCAACCGCCCAGTTCAAGCACGCGCTCCACGCCACCCCTTTGTCTTCTAACCTCCGCGCATTGCCGCTACAATATGCAGTTTTTTTCCTAAACGTAATATCATTTCGAACCTTCTGTCATCATCTGAAAGTAATCTTCTCGTACTCACTGGCTTTTTGACGACGTTTCTGACACACAATTTCTTGCTGACCTTTCTAATTTTGTTGTGTTCTGCAAAGATACGCAGGGGTCTAGATCGGGACCTGTTCTTATTGCTGTGAATAAGCAGCTATCCTGCCCCATAATTAACGTATTATCTCAACTGGACATTCTATGACTTAAATTCAAGGTTAACCCACAGCTGCTAGTTCTCGGTGTTTGCTATCGCCCCCTAACAGTCCTGCTGATTTTCCTCTCAAGCTTAATATCCTAAGCCGCTTAAGTAAAAGTTACTCTAATGCAGGTATCTTGCTCTTCGGAGAGTTCAATTATCCAATCATCGACTGGTCTTCTGCGCAGTTACCTTCCAACCAAGCAGGTTCTAAAGATTTCCTTGACGTTTGACTTAACGCAATGGGTAATAAACCAACACGCGTGACACAGGTTACTGAGAACATTTTAGATCTTATACTAACCATCCATCCCCGAAACCATGTCCACCATTAACTATCTCCGCGAAATTCGTGATCATAAAGAAATCCATGCAACCTTCACCATTACTTCAAGTTTACGCTGTTCTTACAAAAAGGCCCTCCGCCTCTTCGACAAAGTCAACTACGCTGACATCAATTAAGAGCTACTCGACTTTTATGAAATATTCGAATCAAGTTTTCATTTGCAATCTGTGGAAAACAACTGGTCTCTCCTTTAGAATAAACTTAACACCCTAGCAGATAAGTCCATTCCAGTCCGTTCACGCTAACCGACATCAGCCATGGTTTCATAATTTCATAAAGCACTGAAAACTCCCGAGAACAAGAAAGAAGAAACGTCTTTTCGATCCGCAAAAATGAAACAACCTGGGAAATATACAAGTCAAAGCGTGCCTAGTTGGACGCTATCCGCAGACATAAACACTTGTTTTATCATAACGACCTACATCGCATGATTGCTGGTAACCCCAAAAAATTTTCGGGCATCATTAATCCTCAGACAACTCGCACTATCACTATTCCGAACGAAATGGGTGACTATATCAGACGTTTACTGCGCTAACGTTTTTCACACAACATTGTCGTATGCTTTCACCATAGAATCCGATACGCCCATACAAAAATTTCTGCTCCTGCTATGTCAGAGATGCCTTCCATCATTTTAACTGTGGAGCTGTTGTAGGTAGAGGCTGCGCAGTCCGTCCGTCAACCGGTGTCACGCAGCTTACGCGACCAGGAGAAGATGAGAGCGACCCGCCGTGGTTGCTCAGTGGCTATGGTGTTAGGCTGCTGAGCACGAGGTCGCGGGATCGAATCCCGGCCACGGCGGCCGCATTTCGATGGGGGCGAAATGCGAAAACACCAGTGTACTTAGATTTAGGTGCACGTTAAAGAACCCCAGGTTGTCCAAATTTCCGGAGTCCCCCACTACGGCGTGCCTCATAATCAGAAGTGCTTTTGGCACGTAAAACCCCAAATTTAATTTAAGATGAGAGCGTAAGCTCTCTTCTCCGAGCCGCGCCGGGGGAGGGCGGGTCACGTGACCAGCAGAGGAGGAGAGGCGTGATGTGGGAGGAGGTGACCAATGAGAGGGCGCGGGCTGGGGGAGGAGGGGACCAATGAGAGGCGGCGCTGGGAGTCGGGAGGAGAGGCGATGGCTATATGAGAAGGTGTTTGTGTGCGGTGCGTCCTTTTGGATAAAGTGCAGAGCTGCTGCTGACGCTGTCCTCGTTTCCCCGCGTTCGCGCCGAACGCGCGTGGTGTCCATGACTGAAGCCGATGCCTCTGGCGGCAGCTCGGTAGGTTTCGACCGGAGAACTGGACACTCGTCGAGTAGCGTCGGAAGTCGCTTCCTATTACCCCCTCGCAACGTTTCAATTTAATATAAGTGCGTGTTGTAGATCTATGCTTGCTTACATGTGTTTACGCAATAGCATCGCGTGCATTGCGTGTAACATTCGGTGTAACTTAACACGACTTCGCTGTTCGACCATCTTCACGGAGTGGAAGAGAGGTATAATTTGCTTCATTAAACGATACCTGTAGCGTAATAGAAAATCTCAAGATGTCATCATCTGCTGGTGATGACAAAGTTACTCTAACGCTGCTAAATCACCAAAATCATTTCGGCTTCTTTTTAACAGCGAAACTGTTTAAGCCAGCCGTAATTTGTGGTGCGTATCAAGAAACTACCCGAAGAAAGAAAATAAATCAAACTTTCTTGCCGAGGCGGGATTCGAGCCCGCGTACCCACGGTCCCAAGGCGAGCGTCGTAACCACTAGGCTATACAGCCACTTTTTTTTTTATTGCCGGTCTTCGACATAACACAGTACATACAAATTACCACACACTCAAATAACACAAATGCACGCTGTTGGACAGAAATTCGAAAAAAAAAACTAGTAAGTCGTCCGTCCGTATGGGACCAACGTTGTCACGCTAAAATTCCTTCATGACTGTCAGAGGCTCTAGCCTTGACAGCCAATCCGGTACAGCCAATTGCATTTTCTGTTCTTCAATAAACCGATAAATACATTCTTTGAAATAAATCCTCGCGGGCCTCGCGTCAGGATCACAGTGGTACCCCGCCATACGAGCCCGCCATAAACAGTGGAGTACAATCAACATAATAAAGTCATAAGGAACCCCGTCATCATCTTTAATGGGCAGGTATCTGATCCCATGGGGGTCCACTGGCAACTCTTTCTTGAGTGTTCGCTTTAACACATCCCAGAAGTAAACCCCCTCCCAACAGTGCAAAAAAACATGGTCAACGGTTTCGGGCTGCTTGCAGATCAAGCAGTGCGCTCCCCATGGTACAGTACAACCCCGTTCTTTCATAAAAGTCTTGACGGAGAGCGTTCCGGTGTGAAGCTTAAGGAAAAAGGTTTTTACCCCTGGTGGTACCTGCATGCGTTTCACCCGTTTCAGCACATCCTGCCCTGGCCACTGTATATGGCTCTGTATAATGGCACTGGGAAAAGTACATCACATAGATCTCTGTACAGTGTTTTCCTTTTCACTTCACAAAGATAATCATTCGAAAAACGCACAGACAGGAAGCGTACACTATCGACCACTTCCTTGAAATACCCACGCAGTGGTCTGGTCATGCTTTCCGTACTAACTACATGTTCGGGCAATGCGTCGCTCAACCTGAGCTGGCACACAGTGCGCAGAAAGGGGTCACGCACATCGCGAAAAAACAAAAATCGATTTACCAGCTGTATAACAAAAATATGAACCAAGCCCACACCCCCGTCCTTCACCCTTCTGAACAAGTTTGTTCGGCTACACCTTTCCCATGTCGAACCCCCGATGAAAACAGCAAACACTCTGTGCAGCCTTTGCACGTTTGCTCGGGGACAATACAACACTTGCATGACGTAGTACAACTTAGTTATAAAGAAGATGTTACACACAGTCGCTCTTGCAAAAATGGACAGGTTTGTACCTGTCCATCTGTCTGCTTTTTTATTTCTTTCTTTAGTCTGGCTCCTCCAGTATTCATCGCTACTATTGTAGCTGTCGAGAGGAACACCTAGATACCGTGTCGGAGTTTTCACCCAGTTCATGTTTGTGAAGTGGTCCGGTGCAGACGGCCACTGCCCGTGCCACAGCCCGAGGGATTTGCCCCAATTTACTCTGCTGCCGGTTACATCACAGAAATGTTTCACTACCTTAATTGTTTCGGTTATACTTGGTTTGTCTGTACAACACACTGCAATGTCATCTGCATACGCGAGCAGTTTCACTTCAGTCTCTGCTAGTCTAAAACCGCGTATTTTCTCATTTTCAGTAATCGCCAGACACATTGCTTCGATATAAATAGCAAATAGAAGCCGACTGAGGGGGCAGCCTTGGCGCACTGAACGCATGATGTTAATGGGGGCCCCCAGTGACTTATTAGCAATTAATCTTGTTGTGCAATTCTGGTACGCCAAGGCCACACCCTCAGTGATGATGGAACCGACGTTAACGTGATCTAGGATGGCCAACAATATAGCATGAGCGACACAATCGAACGCTTTCTCGAGATCGAGCTGGAGGACTGCAACACCACCATAGGTGACGTCACAGCACTCCAGAACACACCGCATCTTATGGATGTTCGCAAAAATGGATCGCCCTTGATGCCGCAAGTTTGGTGGTCAGCGACTATTTCCTTGATGACACCTTGGAGTCTGGTGGCTATAACCTTCATAAATATTTTATAATCAATGTTTGTTAATGATATGGGCCTGTAGGATGAGACGAATTGGAGTTTATCTATTTGATCGCTCTTCGGTATTAGAATTGTGTGAGCTTTCCCAAAAGAAGGTGGCAAGGTTTTCTGGTCATACGCGTTATTAAAGACGTCTGCTAACAGAGGGGCCAGTTCGCTTTTAAACATTTTATACCACCCAGCGCTGAGACCATCAGGTCCGGGTGACTTGCCCAGGTTCACATTGTCGATTGCTTTCTCGACTTCCTTCTCGGTTATTTTACCCTCTAGTCCCTCTTTGGTGTCATCATCGACTCATGGCATACGGTGGAGAAAATCAACTTTAAGCCCCTCTACATTGGCTGCCTGAAATGCAAAGAGCGACTGGTAGTACTCGAAGAAGGCGCGGCCTATGCTCTCGTTGTCGTCAACAACAATGCCGTTCAATAAAATCTTATCGACGTCGTTTCGTCTTCCGTATGCCTTCTCTAGACCGAGCGCCCTTTTTGTGGGCATCTCCCTTGCCGTTAGTGCATCGGCACGTGCTTGCACAATGGCCCCTTGATACCGCTCCTTGTCGACCTGTTCGAGTTTTTCTTTGACGTTGCGCACGTCGTCTTTATACGCACCAGGCTCTTTGCACTCAAGCGTTATCAGCTGCTTAAGTAGCGTTCTTAAACCCTTTTCTTTCACTTCCTTCTCATATTTTAGGCGGCTGGATCGTTCTAAGGCTTTCATTTTAACATTTTGTTTGAAGCATTCCCACTTTTCTAGCATTGTTTCCGATGTATCGTCGCGTAATTTTGTAACCATATCGTTTACTGCCTCTACAAATGGCTCGTCATTAAGTAACTTGGCATTCATTTTCAAAAGATCCCAATTAAACGCATGTCGCCTCTTCTCTATACCTATGTGACATTTTACAATACAATTGTCTGAAAAGGACACAATTACAACGCAATAGTCGTGGCATTTTGGAATCGCATCCAACGAACAGTACATGGGATCGAATCGCGCATGGCTACTGCCCTGATAACGCGTAAAAGTCACTTGACGCCCCCCTTCGAGACACTCAAAAACGTCGTCCAGTTCATTTTCGCCTATTTTAGCCAACACATCACTACTTCTATCACGCACTCCGGCATTGTTGACTCTGTCTCTAGCGCTCAGCACACAATTGAAGTCGCCTAACAGAATTACGCGCTTATCACACCGGACATACTGTTCCAGGTTTGAAAAAAATAAAACACGCTCATCCACTGAATTCGGCGCATATACGCACAGTACGCGGAATTCAACATCACTTATGACAAAATCACAAAAAACAATCCTTCCAGACGGACACGAAAATACACTTTGCATCTGCAGTCCAGGCAGCTTCTTTACAAAAAAAAAAGGCAGCCCCCAGACGTGCCAATTGCCTGACTGACCGCAGCAAAATACCTAATCGTGAAACGTCGCACCATGCTCCCGGTCTCCTCCTCCCCGTCAACTTTAGTTTCCTGGACAGCTAGTACGTCTATGTCGTGGTCAGTCACCAACCGTAGGACCTGACTTTGCCTAGGACTAGCCGCCAACCCTCTCACGTTTAACGTGGCGATACTAAGTGACGGTATTGGAGCCATCGTGAACTAAAGAAAAAGTATGCCCGGAGCATGGTGCTTACCCCTCACGACTAGCCCTCGGTTAGTCGCCTCCGGGACCTTCCGGCTTGCCGGCGTTGTTCGTGGGAGGCGCTTTGTCGCCGGGCGTTCTCTCGGGCGCGATGTTCGGCTTTGGCTTGAAGCCCATTCGCCTCCCATGAGGCGTCTTTGTCGGCGGCCCCTCGCTGGAGCTCGTTGCACCCTCGTCTCGGTCCTTTGTCTCGTCGTGGGGGCGCTTGCTGTGGCTCCAGGAGTCGTAGTCCGGTCGCCGTCGTTGACGGCCTCGTCCTGTTGCATTGCCGACGTGTCGTCAAAGGGTGCGTCTTCACTAACGCCCACCGTCGCCTGATCCTCTGCAGTCGCGTCTTGTGTAGACACGCTCGGCGTCGCAGCAGCCTCAGCCACCTTGACGTCTGCGTTCCCGGCCAACGCCACACTGCTTGTCGCTAGTGGCACCAGGTCTCCGGCTCCTTTGGCAGCGTCGTCCGCCTCCACCACGTCCATGACATGCTCTTCCGCAACGTCTGTTGCAGCTGGGCCCGTCACGGCGGCGTACGATTTCACGCAGTCAGCGTCGACGTGGCCAAAACGTCTGCACCGGGAACAGCGGGGGACTTTGCACTCACGGCGGACGTGTCCCGTGCCCTGGCAGCGCAGGCATTGCATGGGCCGGCCGGGACCAACCACCAAGGCCAGCTCTCCGCCGACGCGGACCTGATGAGGAAGGTCCTCTACTTTGACGCCGCTCTTCAGCTTCAGCAGCACGGTCCTTGTGGTTGAGGTCTTTTCTCCCATGCCTTGTACACGCCACCTCTCCCTGCTCACCTCCTCAACTTTGCCGAAAGCTGCGAACGCCATGCGGACATCCTCGTCGGCAACACCGTACAGGAGCCAGTGAAGCCTAAGCTTCACCTGCTGGCCCTGCGGGTCAACGATGATGCACCGTCGTCCCCTTACTTGAAGTTCCTTGTGGGCCACCAGTCGTTTTGTGGCGGTCGCATCCTTGAGGGTCACCGCCCAGACGTGGTTAATCTGGTACGCCCCTATGCATAGCACCTCAGGCAGCAAGCCTGTCGGTAACAGGGCGTCCCTGAAATCCTCGACCTTGTAGGGTCTGGCACGCACATCACCGTGCAAAAACACGGTATTAATAGCCACTCGTCCTTGGGGCAGTTGAGGCAGAATAAACTGATATTCGTTGTCATCGTCGTTGCTCCTGTTACCGCGGCCAAAAGTGACCGCTGTCGCTGCCCTTGAAGAGGCCATGATTCTACGACCGTTCAGCTCGGTGGCCGGAGCTGAATACAGCCACGCTTGCAGAGCATGCATTTATACGAACCATACGATTGCTTTCGAGCGTCGTCGTCTTCGTCCACAGCTGGTGCATTCGTACGCTCGTGCTCTGCGAGGTTAAGAGGTTTCGCGCGCTATGAGAGCGAGAGGGAGAGAGACGCATTCAAAGAGTGGGTCTCCTGGAACACAGTGTCGGTGTTGCAAGCTGCGCTATGCAACGCGCAGTGACGGCCGCAAGTTCGCGACGCGCAAATAGAAATTCAAATCAAATGAAATCAGGTTTATTTTTCCATAAAGAAATGGAGGGAGGCCTGAAGAAAAAGTGAAAACTAGTTCACTGGACAAAGGCTCAGGCCCCCGTCTACATGGCAGAGAGCAGTGATGACCAGGGGGGAAAAGAGAAAAATGCATATAGGAAGAAAAAGCACATAGTAATACAACTCAGTTGCAATTATACAAGTGTGATACAAATATAATGAGATGCAAGACAGAACAATACAGTAATATAATGTAATATATCACTGTAATAATATTTTATTACCGTGATATAATGGGATGGAAAAGAAAATATGAAGCACAATGTAAATCAATGTGGTTTGAGACAAGTATACAAAGTATAGACAATATAAATGCAATGTATCCTACAGCTGCATAAAAAAAGCACGTAAACCTTTTTATTCACATTTTCTATGTTAATCTCGTTCTCATGCACATAATTCAGGAGAACAGGAAGAGTGTGTCGAAGCATCTGCGTACCATAAAATGTCCGAGAATACGGCACGCTCCATATATCTGTATGACGTGTAGGGTAAATGCCTGCCCTCAATGTTAACTGAGCAATAGAATCTAGCATCTTGTCAGAGGTGATAATATTTTAGGGGCGAAGCACCTTAGAGCCGAGCCTTGTCCCTCGTCGTCGTCCGTTGTCCGTAGCTCAGGTTTGCATGTATACTGTGTATACCAAAGCATGTACATATGTTATTGCGTACTGTACACATGTACAGTATATATATATATATATATATATATATATATATATTCATGTCCATATTGCCACCAGCAGTAGTGGGTAGAGTGCTAAGAGGCAGGCACGGACAAGAAGGAAGAAGTGCGCGTGCTTCTCCGCCCGCTCCATAGCCAGCCCCCAGCGCCGTGTTTTTCAGGAGCCGCTACCCTCAATAAACGTCGCGTCGCCAGTTCTCTCACAAGGCACGTGACAAAGTGGTGGAGGTGCTGGGTATTCCTCGCCCATGTCGCAGACCCCTTCTGGCAGTGGAACCACTACCCCCGTGCCAATCGATACGCCGGTCCACCGGGCCAGCCGCAGGATCCGGGGACTGCCTCCTGAAGACCCCGCAGCGCTTCAGACCATCTCAACCGGTATGGAAGGCGCCGCAGTGACGAACCGGTACACGCTTCAAAATCCACGGGTTCCAAAGTCGTTCCATGGCAAGGCCTTCGAAGACGTCGAAGACTGGATGGCCGACTTCGAGCGCGTGGCCGAATACAATGACTGGGACGACAGAAATAAATTTCGAAGTGTCTACTTTTGCCTGGAAGATGGCGCGCTCACATGGTTCCAAAACCGTGAGCAGCAACTGACGTCGTGGCCTGAGTTCCGCCGTCAGTTACTAGATGCCTACGCCAGTGCTGATCGCCGCGAACGAGCCGAACGAGCAATCCAGGTCCGCGTTCAGCTTCCCAACGAAAGTGTTACCACGTTCGTCGAAGATATGACGCGCCTCTTCAGACGAGCAGACTCGGGAATGACCGAGGACAAGAAGTTGCGTCACCTGATGCGAGGAGTGAAGGAGCAGCTATTCGCTGGTCTTGTGCGGAGCCCTCCGAAGACTGTCGCCGAATTTTTATCTGAAGCTGTAAGTATGGAGAAGATGCTGCAGCAACGATCGAATTTCTATGAGCGGCAAGTGAACGTGACATCCACCACCGATATTTTCACGGCCACCAGAAGCAACGATGACCACCTTCGCGAACTAATCCGCACTGTCGTGCGGGAAGAAATACAGAAGGCTTTCGGCACGTCACAAGCGGTGGTGAGCTCTATTGAGAGTGTCGTCAAAGATGAAGTTCACCAAGCGCTCCGGTCGACCTGTCCTCTTCCTTACACCGCGCCTGCACCTACTGAACATCGCCGTGCGACCTACGCGGAAGCCCTGAGACTCCCTGCACCAACCCCGCTGTTAGTTCACGCGGCTCATCCGGTTACGCTTTCATCTGCACAACCAGTACCATACATCGCAGAACGACGCGCGCCTCCAGCGTTTCCCTCCGCTGCTCCTCCCGCTGCGGTTCCGCAGGAGCAACCGGTATATTACGCCGACGATCGCCGCATGACCCCTCGGAAGTCGGATGTGTGGCGCACACCGGACCGTCGGCCTCTGTGCTTCCACTGCGGTGAGGCAGATCATTTGTACCGCCAGTGCCCATACCGACGTCTCGGGTTGCGGGGCTTTTCCACCTACTCACAGCCACCCCGACTTGGCCAACGACCTCGGGAGATAGAAAATTACCTTGCTCAACAACGCATGCCACCGTCTACCGGGCGACAGTCCCGCTCGCCGTCACCACGGCGATTTTCACCACCGCCCCAGCGATATTCCGGCACACGATCACCAAGTCCCCGCCGGGAAAACTAACCACAGCGACCTTTGGGGGCGAGGCCGCTGACAGTCGACACGCTGAAGACCTCCGATCGACGCGAACGAGCGAGGACACCGATCCGACGTCAACTGCAGATGAACGGAATGACCGGCTTTCGCTCGACATACCGGTGGTGATCGACGGTTACGCGGTTAGCGCTTTAGTAGATACCGGTGCGGACTATTCCATCTTAAGCGGGAAGCTGGCGACGTTGCTGAAGAAAGTAATTACCCCTTGGAATGGCTCGCAGATTCGTACGGCTGGCGGTCACGTCGTTACTCCACTGGGAACCTGCACGACAAGAGTTCGGATTCGAGGATCGACATTCGTGGCGAGCTGCCTTGTCCTACGCGTATGCTCCCGTGACGTCATTCTCGGGGTTGATTTTCTCCAAGAATACGGCGCTGTTATTGACCTACGGGGAGGTGTAGTCACCTTCTCAGCAGACCGAGCACTCGACGGGTACGACCACAAGCGTCGAGACGACGCCCTTCGTGTCTCCACCGAATGTGTTACGCTTCCTCCGAACCAGTGTCCTAGTCGAAGTGATGTGCGGTGGAATGCGCGAAGGTGAAGTGGTCGCTGAAAGTAACTTATCGCATCTACTGATGCAAGGTGTTTGTGCTGCTAGAAGTGTGCTACAGCTTAGTGATGGCCGTTCTCAGTTGCTTGTCACCAACTTCAGTAACGAGCATCGACACCTGTTCCGCGGTACTTCGATAGCGTTTGCCGAGGAAATAGAGCACGTTGCTGAATGTTTTACCCCTGAACCAGTGAGGATGGCTGACAAGTCACTAGGCAACGTCGACATTAATTCAGAGTTATCTCCAGACAAACAGGCGGCACTGCACGAGCTCTTGCTTGAATTCAGGGAATGCTTCGCAAGCTCGTCTAAGGTACGCCAGACTTCAGTTACAAGGCACAGGATCATCACCTGCGACGACGCACGCCCGATACGCCAGCAGCCCTACCGCGTGTCGGCAAAGGAACGTGAAGCGATTCGTACGCAAGTACAAGAGATGCTTGAAGATGGCGTAATCGAACCTTCTAACAGCTCATGGTCGTCCCCGGTCGTTCTTGTGAAAAAGAAAGACGGAACGCTACGCTTTTGCGTCGACTACCGGAAGCTCAACAACGTAACTAAAAAGGACGTGTACCCACTGCCGCGTATCGACGACTCGTTAGATAGACTGCGGCGTGCCCAGTACTTTTCGTCACTCGATTTGAAAAGTGGATACTGGCAGATCGAGGTCGACGAACGAGACCGCGAGAAAACTGCCTTTGTGACTCCCGACGGCCTTTACGAATTTCGAGTGCTCCCTTTCGGTTTGTGTTCTGCCCCAGCAACCTTCCAGCGAATGATGGATACTGTCCTCGCTGGATTGAAGTGGCAGACTTGCCTTGTGTATCTTGACGACGTAGTTGTCTTTTCTGAAACATTTGAGCAACATCTTCATCGCCTGCGGCATGTGCTAGAAGCGCTCCGATCGGTTAATCTCACGCTTAAACCAGAAAAGTGTCACTTCGGTTATGAAGAGCTCAAGTTTCTCGGACACGTCGTCAGCGCCAAAGGAGTTCGACCCGATCCCGACAAACTTGCCGCTGTAGCAGCTTTTCCTCCTCCTGCCGACAAGAAGGCCGTCCGACGCTTCCTGGGCTTGTGTGCGTATTATCGCCGCTTCATCGACAACTTTTCGAAGATTGCGGAACCCCTGACTCGCCTTACCAGGGATGACACGCCATTTGCCTGGACGCATGAGCAACAGGCGGCCTTCGCTGAACTACGACAACGCATGCAGTCAGCACCCGTCCTGGCTCATTTTGACGAAGAGGCTGACACCGAGGTGCATACTGACGCCAGTAACATCGGCCTTGGCGCAGTACTCGTCCAACGTCAAGACGGCCTTGAAAGAGTAATAGCTTATGCTAGCCGCTCGCTGTCCCGTGCCGAGGCGAACTACTCTACCACAGAAAAAGAGTGTCTCGCGGTCGTCTGGGCGATCACGAAGTTTCGCCCTTATCTCTACGGCCGTGCCTTTAAAGTGGTGACAGACCACCATGCTCTATGTTGGTTGGCGAACATACGCGACCCTTCAGGCCGACTGGCACGATGGAGCTTGCGGCTACAGGAATTTGACGTCACTGTAGTTTATAAGTCTGGCCGCAAGCACGAAGACGCCGACACGTTGTCGCGTGCTCCCGCCGAATCTGTCAGTCGACAGCCAGAGGACGACGACGGCTTCCTGGGCGCCCTTACTACGTCGGACTTGGTCAAATGGCAGCGTGACGACGCTGAAATTCGACCTCTCATCGACCACTTCGAGGGCCGTCACACATCCATACCACGCCATCTACGTCGCGTCTTGACGTCCTTCTGTCTACGAGACAATTTGCTCTACAAGAAGAACTCCCGCCCGAATGACCGAGCCTACCTTCTAGTAGTTCCCAGAGACTTGCGGGACGATATTCTTTTCGCTTGCCACGACGAGCCTACATCTGGCCACCTCGGCTCCTCACGAACGCTTGCTAGAGTGCGCGAGATGTATTACTGACCCGGGCTTGCGGCAAGCGTAAAACAGTATGTTAAAGGCTGCCGTGAATGTCAGCGACGAAAGTCACCACCCCTGAAGCCCGCCGGGTTATTGCAACCCATCGAACCACCTCATAAGCCATTCGACCAAGTCGGCTTGGACATCCTTGGGCCTTTTCCCCTGTCAACCGACGGCAACAAGTGGGTGATCGTCGCCACTGACTATTTAACCCGCTATGCCGAGACGGAGGCGCTCCCACGAGCCACGGCTTCCGAGGTAGCACAGTTCTTCATGTGCCACATTGTATTGCGTCATGGTGCCCCATCCACTGTAATCACAGACAGAGGAACGGCATTCACGGCACAGCTCATGGACGAAATTTTTCAATTGAGCAACACCAGGCATCGCAAGACGACTGCTTACCATCCGCAGTCCAATGGACTTACGGAGCGATTAAACAAAACCATCACAGATATGATCTCGATGTACATCGACGTCCAGCACAAAACATGGGATCGCATCTTGCCTTACGTGACCTTCGCGTATAATACCGCCGTACAAGAGACGACACGGTTCGCACCATTTCGCCTCGTTTACGGCCGCGAAGTACAGACGATGCTGGACGCTATGCTTCCGTGTCACGACACCGAGCACCTAACGACTGACGCCGAAGAATTTGCTGAGCGCGCTGAGGAAGCCCGCCAGCTCGCGCGGTTGCACATCGGTGAGCAGCAACATGCAGATGCACGGCGCTATAACATCCGTCACCGGCAAGTGCGCTACAGTCCCGGAGACCAAGTGTGGGTGTGGACCCCTGTTCGCCGCCGTGGCCTTTGTGAAAAGTTGATTAGCCGGTATTTTGGCCCATACAAAGTGCTGCGCCGCATTAGTGACGTGAACTACGAAGTCGTTCCAGACAGTGCGGCGCAAACACGGCGTAGACAACAACCTCGCCCTGACGTAGTTCACGTTGTGCGCATGAAACCATATGTTGCGCGTTCGTGATTATTATTTTTTTATTCATCTTTCTACTTACGCTACTGTTTGCAACCTCTCTGTTTCTTGAGACTGTACCCGTCGCGCTTCCCCGCTGCTGTGCTTTTGTTTTTCCTGTAGCGGTCATTGTGTCCTTTGCACGAGCACCTGCCTTGCCCATGCTGTTTCCCCCTCCTTTTCTAAAACCGCTTCTTGAGCATCGAGCCGATGCTCTTTCCGAGGAAGGGGGGAAATGCCACCAGCAGTAGTGGGTAGAGTGCTAAGAGGCAGGCACGGACAAGAAGGAAGAAGTGCGCGTGCTTCTCCGCCCGCTCCATACTCAGCCCCCAGCGCCGTGTTTTTCAGGAGCCGCTACCCTCAATAAACGTCGCGTCGCCAGTTCTCTCACAAGGCACGTGACAATATGTATATGTATAAATATATATAAACACATACATATATGCATATATATATATATATATATATATATATATATATATTAAGTTCAAAAAATAGAAGCACGTAGGAAAAACATAACAGGACGTTTCGGCCGGACCCCGGCCGAAACGTCAGTAAAGTCCTGTTATGTTTTTCCTACGTGCTTTTATTTTTTCAACGACTTCTCTGCCAGCTCCTGTAATTCTTTGCTTCACTCATATATGTATATGTATATGTATATATATATATATATATATATATATATTTTGCAACAAGAGTATTTTGCAGGTAGACTTGATAGAGCGGTTTAACAAGCCGGATCGTTGAAAACCAACCTAGCGCGAACCACACGATCGTCAACGTCTTCTTCCACACACTGGCTGGCACAGAGCTGGTGCCGATGTGCTCCGGTACAATCACTCCCCACGCAGAAAGGAGCCAACCTGGCGACTTAGGGGATTGATAGCACAGGAGGGTCGTAGCACGGTTTCAGCCGAGTGACGTGAACTGTTTCACGCCCTCGGCAGCGGTGGTCGGAAGATGGCTCGAGCGGCTCGATGATGTAGTTGACGGGAGATGTTTGCTCGACTACTCGGTAGGGACCGTGGTAATTCGAGAGAAGCTTGGTCGAAAGGCCGGGAGTAGTAGAAGGGACCCAGAGCCAAACTAGCATTCCCGGGGAATAGTGGGCGCTAGATGCGGATTCGTCATGGCGAGATTTTTGACGACATTGGTCTTGCGCGGTAAACGAGCGAGCCAGTTGACGAAACTCTTCAGCATAAGCAGCCGCTTCGGAAACGGGCGAGGCTTCAGAGACATCGGGTCGGTAAGGGAGAATGGTGTCCATGGAACAGGATGGTTCGCGTCCATATAGAAGAAAAAAAGGAGAGAAGCCGGTGGTAGCTTGTGGCGCAGAGTTATAGGCGTACGTGACGAAGGGGAGCACCCGGTCCCAATTGGAGTGATCATCGGACACGTACATCGCAAGCATATCTCCAAGGGTGCGGTTGAAACGCTCCGTCATGCCGTTTGTTTGCGGATGGTACGCAGAGGTGGTGCGGTGAACAATGCGGCATTCTTGGAGCAGTGCCTCGATAGCGTTTGAGAGAAAGACGCGGCCACGATCGCTTAATAATTCACGGGGCGCACCGTGTCGCAAAATTAGGCGGCGAAGAAGGAAGCGAGCGACGTCTATCGCGGTGGCAGCTGGCAGCGCAGATGTTTCAGCGTACCGTGTGAGATGGTCGACGGCGACAATGATCCACCGGTTGCCCGCAGGAGTGTTGGGGAGGGGACCGTAAAGATCAATGCCAACACGGTCAAATGGTCTTGTAGGGCACGGTAAAGGTTGTAGAGGACCAGCGGTGCTATGAGGGGGAGTCTTGCGGCGTTGGCACGAAAGGCATGATCGCACGTACTGGCGAATGTATCGATACATGCCGCGCCAGTAATACCTCAGGCGTAGGCGGGAGTAGGTCTTGAATACGCCAGCGTGGCCGCATTGAGGATCATCGTGGAAGGCGGTGCATAAGTCCGAGCGCAGATGACGGGGGATAACAAGCAGCCACTTGCGGCCATCGGTTAGGTAATTGCGGCGGTACAACAAGCCTTCACGAACGACAAAGTGATGCGCTTGACGACGAATGGTGCGTGAAACAGATTCAAGCGAACGGTGAGAGAGAACGTCAAGCAGAGAAGCGATCCAGGGATCCTTGCGTTGCTCGGCCGGCATGTCGGTTATGCTGAGGGACGACGAATCGCAGGTGGAAGTTTGTAAACAAAGTAAGTCAGACGGAAGCGGAGAACGGGATAGGGCATCGGCGTCTGAATGTTTGCGTCCCGAGCGATAAATAACACGTATGTCATACTCTTGAAGGCGTAAAGCCCAACGAGCGAGGCGGCCAGTGGGGTCTTTCATAGATGACAACCAGCATAAGGCATGGTGGTCAGTCACAACGTCAAATTGGCGTCCGTATAGGTAAGTACGGAATTTGCTGATTGCCCAAATAATTGCCAAACATTCCTTTTCCGTTACAGAATAGTTCGACTCTGCCTTTGTTAGGGTACGGCTGGCATATGCAACGACATACTCGTCATAGCCGTCTTTGCGTTGGGCGAGGATGGCACCAAGACCGACACCGCTAGCGTCCGTGTGAATTTCAGCAGGCGCATTGGGATCGAAGTGGCGCAGTACTGGAGGGGACGTAAGGAGCCGGCGGAGCGTCGTAAATGACTCATCGCAATCGGGATTCCATGCCGAGAGGTCAGCGCTGCTGGCAAGTAGCTGAGTCAAGGGGGCGATAATAGAGGCGAAATTACGGATGAAACGCCGAAAATAAGAGCACAAGCCGATGAAGCTACGGAGCTCTTTAAGAGTGGCTGGCTTGGGAAACTCGGCAACGGCTCGCAGTTTGGCGGGGTCTGGTAGGATTCCTTCTTGTGAAACGACGTGGCCTAGAATCGTAAGCTGTCTGGCACCAAAATGGCATTTCTTCAAGTTTAATTGCAAACCAGCAGCCGTGAGACACTCAAGAACTTGCTCGAGGCGATCGAGATGAGATGCAAAATTGGGAGAAAAGACAACTATGTCGTCTAAGTAGCAAAGACAGGTACGCCACTTAAGTCCCCGGAGGATAGAATCCATCATCCTCTCGAAAGTCGCAGACGCGTTACACAGGCCGAAGGGCATCACATTAAATTCGTATAACCCGTCAGGGGTCACAAAAGCCGTTTTTGGACGGTCCGCTGCAGCCATCGGCACTTGCCAGTATCCAGAGCGAAGATCCAGGGAAGAAAAAAATTCGGCACCTTGTAGACAATCGAGAGCATCGTCTATTCGTGGTAGAGGATAAACATCCTTACGTGTGATCTTGTTTAGTCGGCGGTAATCCACGCAAAATCTGATTGAGCCGTCCTTTTTCCGCACCAGTACGACCGGAGAAGCCCAAGGACTGTGTGACTGCTGGATCACGCCGCGTTGCAGCATGTCATCGACTTGTTCACTGATGACGCTGCGTTCGGATTGTGACACTCGGTAGGGACGCTGACGCAGTGGAGCATGGTGACCGGTGTCAATATGGTGAACAACCGCTGACGTGCGCCCCAAACAAGGTTGAAAACCAACCTAGCGCGAACCACACGATCGTCAACGTCTTCTTCCACACACTGGCTGGCACAGAGCTGGTGCCGATGTGCTCCGGTACAATATATATATATATATATATATATATATATTTATTGTAGTGGGGAATATGCCTGTAGGTGCCGTGGGCATTGCCATCGCTTCGGCACGAGACCCGAGCTCGAGCGACGGATGCCAACAGTTAGGACTGTGCCTACAAAGCCACTTGCGATCCCTCGGACGAGTCTCAATAAATCCCCCTTTCATTTGGTGGAAGTGCTGGGTAACCTCGAAAACTTTAACTCCGAAGCCGGACGCTACCCACTGCTACAACCATGCCTGACGACACCACCCAGGAAGATACACCTCAGCCTCCAGCGGTCATCGTTTCTGGTGTGTTGCGCCAGCGTGATCCTGCCGTCTTTAGCGGCACCGATGATCATGACGTGGAGGATTGGTTGTCATCGTACGAGCTGGTAAGCCGGCACAATAAGTGGGACGACGCCAGCAAGTTGCATAACGTGTTGTTTTACCTTACCGGCGTCGCGAACCTCTGGTTCCGAAACCACGAACACGATTTCGCCACATGGACTGCATTCAAGACCAGTTTTGCAGAAGTGTTCGGGCGTCCCGCTGTGCGCAAGCTTCGCGCTGAACAACGCCTACGTGGGCGCGCGCAACTTCACGGTGAAACGTTCACCAGCTATATCGAAGCTGTCATTGACCTGTGTAGGCGGGTGAATTCGTCAATGGCTGAACAGGACAAGATAAAACACATTATGAAAGGCATTGATGAGGACGCCTTTCAAATGTTGTTAGCGAAGGATCCGCGTACTGTGGCTGACGTCATCAACTTGTGCCAAAGTTTTGACGAGCTACGGAAACAACGCATCTTAGCTCGACGCCCACCACCCACGGAAGATTCGCTAGCAGCATTGGTTATTGGCGACAACCAGACAACCTTGCTGACTCAGATAAAAGAATTTGTGCGGGAGGAGGTTGCGCGACAGCTCTCCATTTTGCCGACCACGGAGAAGCCTTCTCACTCTTTGGCTCCAGTGATCCGGCAGATGATTCAAGAGCAAGTGACCGAAGCTCTTCCATCTTCGTCTCAGCCGGCTCCCGTGGCCGCACCTCTGACGTATGCTGAGGCGGCTGCACGGGCTCCTCGCCTACCGGTGTTCTCTCCTCCGCCTTCAGCGCCTCGCCCGCCGCTGTTCTCTCCTGCGCATTTGCCTCGGCAGCCGGCGGCTCACTTCTTCGGTGCACAGCAGCAGGATACAAATCCTTGGCGCACTGCTGATAACCGCCCCATATGCTACGCCTGCGGCACCCCGGGACATGTAGCGCGCTTCTGCCGCCGGCGTTTCCCGGCCTTCATCGGCACCACGCGAGCCCCCAACTACGGATTCCGACCATGTCGTATGCCACAACAGCCGCCACCGGAAGTCTACGTTACTGATGACCTACCAGCTACGTAGTACTAGCCATTTGGTGCTCGTCGCTCGCCTTCCCCTCGCCGCCGCTCCCTCTCACCTATGCGTCGTCGGCCCAGCGCCAGTACTGAGGCGGAAAACTGATTTCCGCAGTTCCTGAGGCACGAACTGCGTCGTCGTCGGAAAATCGAAGTCCTCGCTTCTCCCCCGCTAACGTTATTGAAGTGTCAGTGGATGGCATCAAATCTTTTGCGCTCGTCGATACAGGTGCCGCCATATCCGTGATTAGTGAAAAGCTTTGCCGTTTATTACGTAAAGTGACCATGACGCCTTCGGTAATATCGCTTCGAACAGCCACCGCTCAACAAGTTCAGCCCGTCGCTATGGGCACTGACAGGGTGCTGATTCGAGACATTTTGTACTCGATTGAATTCTTTGTGCTAACCTGTTGCTCCCACGATGTGATTCTCGGCTGGGATTTTCTGTCGCGCCATCATGCCGTCATTGACTGTGCACGTGCTGAGGTTCAGTTCTCCGTTCTGTGCGATTTCCCATCTCACGACTTGCAAGTTCCTGATGTTAGCAGGATCTGTGTAGCTTCAGATACGTACCTTCCTCCACATAGTGCTGTATTTATCCCTCTTTCATGCACATCACTTGCCGACGCGACGGTCTTGTTCAAACCCGCTGCCATCTTCAGTCGCCGCCACCCTATATCGTTGCCTTTCGCCCTCCTCACGGTTCACCATGGTGCTGCGGAAATACTGGTTTCTAACCCAAATTCGCACGTTTTGGCTTTGCGCTGTGGCGAGACTATTGGTACCATCCAGCCTGTGGACGATGACGTTATTGTGCCTTTCCCTGCTGCCGACGACCAGGCTACAACTAACGTAACAGCACTGACGCCCCATGTGCCATCTGACCGGATCTCACCAGATGTTTTTTGTCGCTCTATTGCCGATGACCTCGACCCGACACAACGGGAGCACCTACTTACCCTTTTAACTGACTTTCACGCCTCTTTTGACTTGAACCAAACGTCATTAGGCCACACAAGTACCGTTTCTCACCACATTGATACGGGGCGACACGCACCATTACGCCAGCGACCGTACCGCATGTCATCCACCGAGCGTCGTGTCATTACTGAGCAAGTTTCGGACATGCTTGAACGTGGCGTTATCAGACCTTCATGTAGTCCTTGGTCGTCTCCCGCGGTACTGGTTAAGAAAAAAGATGGCTCGATTCGTTTCTGTGTGGACTATCGTCGCCTTAACAAGATTACACGAAAAGATGTCTACCCTCTACCGCATATAGATGACGCCCTGGATTGTCTACATGGTGCCGAATTCTTTTCTTCTTTGGACTTGCGATCGCGTTATTGGCAAGTCCCGATGGATGAGTCCGACCGCTGGAAGACAGCTTTCATAACGCCTGACGGCCTGTATGAATTTACGGTGATGCCATTCGGCCTATGCAATGCACCTGCGACATTCGAAAGAATGATGGACAATCTTTTGCGAGACCTCAAATGGAAGACGTGTTTGTGCTACTTAGACGACGCAGTAGTTTTCTCCCCTGATTTCACCACTCACCTCACTCGTCTACGCGAAGTTCTGACTTGCCTTGCCACCGCCGGCCTTCAACTTAACTTGAAAAAGTGCCGCTTCGCAGCCCGCCAGTTGACCATACTTGGTCACGTCGTTTCCAAAGACGGCGTCCGCCCCGACCCTGACAAGCTTCGTGCTGTCGCAGAATTTCCGCGGCCGACTACAGTGAAAGAGCTCAGAAGTTTTGTCGGTCTCTGCTCTTATTTTCGTCGCTTTGTGCGCAATTTCGCCTGCATCGTCGCACCTCTGACGAAGCTCCTGGCTGGGCCTGGTGACCTTCGTGATTCGACTCCAGCATGTGAACAAGCCTTCATCACTCTGCGTCGTCTACTTACCTCACCGCCCATTCTCCGTCACTACGACCCGAGTGCTCCGACCGAAGTTCACACGGACGCCAGCGGCGTTGGTCTTGGAGCCGTCCTTGCGCAACGCAAGCCTGGCTTCCCGGAATATGTGGTTGCCTACGCTAGTCGTGCCCTCACAAAGGCAGAAACCAATTACTCTGTCTCAGAAAAAGAGTGTTTGGCTATAGTTTGGGCTTTAAGCAAATTTCGCCCTTACTTGTATGGCCATCCCTTTGACGTTGTGACAGACCACCACGCGCTGTGCTGGCTTGCGGCACTGAAAGACCCGTCGGGGCGTCTTGGACGTTGGGCTCTTCGACTCCAGGAATTTGACATTCGCGTCATCTATCGCTCCGGGCGTCAAAATTCTGACGCGGATGCCCTCTCCCGGTCACCCATGCGATCCGACGACACGCAACCCGCATCCACGGACTGCCCGGTTGCTGCGCTTACTGTTTCTGACATGCCTTCTGAACAGAGAAAGGATCCGTGGATTGCGTCTCTCATTGACATTCTAACTACTTCTTCAACGGATACATGCCCTCGAGCCCTTCGCCGCCAAGCCACCCATTTTGTGCTGCGGAACGCCATCTTGTACCGCCGGAACTATCAGCCAGACGGTCGCAAATGGCTGCTCGTCATCCCTCGCCATTTGCGTTCCGACATATGCACTTATTGCCACGCCGACCCACAACAAGCACATGCTGGCGTCCTGAAAACGTACGAGCGGCTCCGCTAGCGGCACTACTGGAGAGGCATGTATTCTTATGTGCGCAAATACATTCGGTCATGTGCAGCCTGTCAGTGACGCAAGACAACTCCTCATACGACAGGCCTACTGCAACCTTTACCGTGTCCTGCACGTCCTTTTGACCGAGTCGGGATCGACCTTTATGGGCCCCTTCCATGCACTGCTCACGGAAATCGTTGGATAATTGTCGCAGTAGACCACCTAACAAGATACGCCGAAACTGCTGCTCTTGCTTCGGCTGCTGCCCGCGATGTCGCAGCGTTCCTCTTACGGCACTTCATTTTACGTCACGGTGCACCGCGAGAGCTGCTCAGCGACCGAGGCCGCGTCTTCTTGTCGGACGTTATTAATGAGCTACTGGCAGCGTGCCGCACTATTCACCGCACCACTACGGCGTATCACCCACAGACTAACGGTCTAACGGAACGGTTCAACCGCACTCTTGGTGACATGCTCACAATGTACGTTGCGTCGGATCATTCCAATTGGGACGACGTCCTCCCTTTTGTGACTTACGCGTACAGTACCGCCACTCAGGCTACCACAGGCTTCTCACCATTTTTTCTTCTTTATGGACGTGAACCATCCTCTACCCTTGACACCGTACTTCCGTATCACCCGGACGCCTCTGAACTCACCCCGCTTTCAGAAGTTGCTCGACATGCTGAAGAGTGCCGTCAACTGGCTCGCTCATTCACATCGGATACCCAAGGCATCCAAAAAGATCGCCGCGACCACGATCAGCCAACACAGTCCTTCGCCGTGGATTCTCACGTTTGGCTTCGGCTGCCATTCCAATCTCCAGGCCTTAGCCCAAAGCTTGCTCCAAAATATCAGGGTCCGTACCGGATCGTCGAATGTACATCGCCTGTCAACTACGTGGTCGAACCGGTGACACCGTCTTCGGACAAGCGCCGCCGTGGCCGCGAGACGGTTCACATCAGCCGCCTGAAGCCGTACCACGACCCCCTCATCGTGTCATCACCTTAGGTCGCCAGGATGGCTCACCTTTGCAGCGGGGGCAATTGTAGTGGGGAATATGCATGTAGGCGCCGTGGGCATTGCCATCGCTTCGGCGCGAGACCCGAGCTCGAGCGACGGATGCCAACAGCCATCTGGTCTAGAAATCAGGTAATAGAGAATCACCCACTAAACTACCGCTCAATTTCCATAACAAGCGACCCTTGCAAAATTATGGAACATGCCATTTTCTCTCACTTAAAGGGCGCCTAAACCATCTAAGATATTTTGAACATTTCAAGTAAACACGTCCACCGAGTTCAGAATGCCGTCACGATCAACGATGCCAAACGCTGCAGCGCTACGCGCCGTGGGAGCGCCACAAAATAAAAAAAAAAACAATGCCGTCCTCCGGTATCCCCAGCGGTATCCCCAGCCTTTCCGGTATCCCCAGCGGTCGTCATGACGTCAGCAGGGGGAATCCGGTGATGTCAACGGGGGAAACGATGTCCATTGGTCGAACAAGAACCTACGACTTCCGGTTAGTCTGCTAAATTCTCGACACCTGCTGTTCGCCTTCTGGCATATAATGCAATAGTTCGACATACTTTAGAGTATGCAATAATCATCTGGGACCCCTACACAAAAACAAATATTGAAAAATTAGAGCGAATTCAAAAGAACGCTGTTCGATTTATCTACAATTCTTACGGTCTAACATCTATAACAGATCTCCTTAAACGTAGTGGCTTCTCTTCGATTACAGAACAAAATCGTGTTTCCAGATTAAAATTCTTTTTTCAGCTAGTAAATGGCCACTACCGTATTGATACCTCGCACATTTTAACACCTGTAACTGGTTATGCTACCCGTCATAAACATTCCCAAGCAGTAGCCCCGTTAACGCCGCATTAAAGCTGCTTCAAATACTCCTTTTTTCCAAGAACAATAGTTGATTGGAATAAACTTCCTGACGAAGTCGTTACACTAAATTCTTTATCCCTTTTTCAGGCGTGCCTGCATTCTTGACTCTGTCGCACATAATTTATTTGCTTCTTTTTGCTTGCCTTCTGTCCTTTTTTCATGTTGAATTCAAGCGTCGGCAAGATTGTTTGTAATGTATGTTTGCATGAGTGTACTTGTATGTTCCCACCCTGCTAAGATCTTGTAAAAGATCGCAGTATCTATAACTAAATAAATAAATAAACAAATAAATAAATAGCAGGTACGCGCACTTTCTCCTCTTGCTCGTCGTGTTGCTCGTTTGTGCGCCCTTGCGAATCGGTAATTACAGCGCGCAACGCAAGTGCCAAATCGCTCGCGTTCCAACACAGTCGTGCTTAGCGGTCTCATTAGCTGCGCGAACAGAGTGCGACAGTGTTGGACTTTCCAGACGTGCGCGCAACACAGGGTCCGTCGCATAACACGGGCTGGCACCGCAGCAACAGCGGGTAGCCGAGAAGCGCCGAGCCCACGTTACTGGCACGGTAACTCGTCGAACGCCGTTTTCCATTCGCGGGCCGCCGTTCGACAGTGGTTTTTGCTCGCGAACGGCGATATTTCCTTTTCGTGCGTAGAGAGGATGAGACCGTGACTCATTTGTGCGGCAGCCTCACCGCCGCTGATCGCTCGAAGGCGCCGATATCGTCGCTAGGCCTTTTCCGGTTCCCTTCAAAGCTAAAACGGACGGCGCTTTGAAATGAAATACCGAAGCTCACAAGCCGCAATATTTCCTTATCGTTGTTATCGCTCTTCGCAATAATTGTACACAAAGAAGAAAAATACGCGGATATTAGCGGCGCCGTCGGCTGCGATGCGAGCGCAGCCGAGCCCGTCGTCTCCCGGCGTGCACTGCAGCTGCAGCCGATGTTTTCGTTGCCGGTGGCAGAGGCGCGCCGCTTCGCGGTCGTCGATTGGACCGTTTATCGTGCAGCGGGCGGGGCGCCGGCCGAACTGCTGTCTACTTTGGACACCTTCTCTCTCCGATAGCGTGCGACTTCGACCCCACGCGCCTGCGGCGCCTTAGATGATGCTGCGCCTGCGACCTCTTTCCCTTCTCTTTCAGTCCCCATCCCCCTGTGCAGCGCGGTTGAGGTGTCCTCTATAGGCACCGGGCGGCCGTCGTAAGGCGCCAGCGGCGCGCCGGCGATATGCTGGCGAACAGCGCCGCGAACGGCAGCTGTCAAAGCACTGGCATGTGAAGCAGACGACGGGACGAAGGCGCTCGGTGCTTCCGGCGATTCGGCACTGCGGGTTTTAAGGGCTGACGCACCAGAAAACGCAATTTCATGTGCCTGCTTTTGAGAAAGGTCGTCACTTGTACGAGGCAGATCACATTCGTGGCATCAGGTAGTATATAAAGCAGAAAACGAGCGCAAATTGTGATGCAAATGCACCGCGCGAACGGAGCTCACCGCGGCAAGCTAAGACGTGGAACTCCAGCAGTTATATTCCAAATGTTATTTTGCTTTGCGCTTTAACATTTCCACGTATTTAATCATGGAAATATGGGAATGACACAAAAATTATGGACAGAAAAAAAAAGGAGACATACGTCTTCCTTATTCTGCTTCTTGAACTGCTTCGCCGGTCGCACATGTGCCAGTAAGTTCCCGCTCTCTGCCCGTTGTAGTTCTTTTATATTTGCAATGCTTCCCTATTCTTAATTGCTTATAAGCTAGCCCAATCTTCAGTCACGGCCCATTTTAAATAGCTTAGCGCGACGGGAGCCGTCGGTGGCAGCGAGTGTGAACACGCCACTGCGTTGGCGTTCGCCGTCGATGCACAGCACAGTCGTGTGCCGGACGCAACCATAGTTGGGAATTGCTAGGAACGAAAATGTACATTAAAGGAAGACTGATACACTGATAAGATGGCAAAATAACTACAAGTCTGAGTGTTCGCCTTCGGTGCCCAAGCTTCGGAGCCGTTACACTGCGGAGGCGAAGACAGGCAAGTGGGACACGAAGCTCTTGCGTATGAACGGCTCTTTTATTAACGTTAGAACAACTAGACTATAGCAAATCAGCGTCGGAAATGTACAGTGCCCAGCGATTGAAGCACTGGCAGCGCGCGACTGCCGCCGTTTTTTTTTTTTTTTCTTTTCGTGCCACAGGTGAGCGCCGTGGGACCAAATGCAGTCATAATGCGTTACGAAGGTTCTCGCTTTCACTCTACACCACAATGCATCAGTTTGGTGTCCCCAGCGCTTACAGTTAGTGCAAAAAGCGCTGGCGACCATGCGATTCGAGTATCGCGTTTCAATTGCTGAGCACTGAACGCGCTGTTGCCTACAGACCGCACATATACAGCCTTTCCGCATGAAAAACGCGATGCCGCGATGAACAACGGTTCAATTGAATGGTCTAACCAGCTTCAGTCATGTTTCACTAACTTTTTGTGCACCCAAAAACGCAACATGTTTGATCAGACTTGGTTTCACGGCAGCGCCTGCTGTGCGCGGCGCGGCCGCCACATGCCATTACATTCGCGGCGCCTCCGCATGAAGGCGCCACCGGTCCAAATTCATCCCGCGCCCGGTGCCTATTGAGAGACAGTTATCGCGCTGCACTTTAACCCATTCGTTCACCCTTTCCAACTATAATCTCTCTCGCGCGCGCGCGGCAGACGTTCTACAGCACTGGAGGCCGCTTCGCCGTCCGTATATGTGCCGCTAGCATGACTAGCGTAGACGTGCCTTAACCGGAAGTAGGCAGTGTTTTGAGAAGCGCGTTGGCGATGACGTATGTCACGTGACATTTCGAGCAGCACTCGGCGAGGAGGGGAGACCAGCCGACGAGGAGAGTAGCGAAGGAAAGAGCGAAACGAGCGAGGGCCGTTTTTCGATTATCAAACGCGTGTAACTCCGCTATTACGGCACCCTTTCGAAAAATTGTCGCGGCTACGTGTTCGTTGTAGACTCGTGCACAACTGCCACACCACAACTAAATTTCGACTTCTGGGTGGTTTAGGGGCCCTTTAATGGACTTTCTAGACTAAACGATTTCTTTCATTCATCACAGCACGGTTTCCGCAAGGGACTGTCTTGTGAAACCTAGTCGGTCATCTTAATGATCATTATTCAAACCTGTATACTAATACACAGAGCGACGCAATTTCCCTCGATTTCGCAAAAGCCTTTGACAAAGTGGCTCATCAACGCCTGCTTCTAAATCTTGCACAGTTGAATATTCCCCCTAACGCACTAGATCGATAAAAGAATGTCTGACCATTCATTCACAGTTTGTGCAAATAAATAAGGGTTTCAAATCAGCTTCCCGTAGCATCAGGCGTTCCACAGGGTTCTGTGCTAGGACCCCTCCTGTTCTTAACATATAATAATGACCTAGCACTTAGTGTCTCTAGTCATATGCGCGCATTTGATGACGATTGTGTTGTCTACAGTACTATAACTAACATCAGTGACCAAACATTGCTTCAGAACGACCTAAACAATATTCAAAATTGTTGTGATGACCCGGCCAATGCTACTTAGTCCTTCTAAATCCAAAATTATAGCAATAACCCGCCGTTGAAATCCCCTCAGATTCTCTTATGTAATAGAAAACAAGCCTATTGAATCAGTTAAATCTTTCAAATACCTAGGCATCACTATTTCTCACTGCCTTGCTGATGGCCACGTTGTATTTTCTAGTCACATGATGTAGAACTCACACATGGACCTTGTAAAAAAATTGTCTGTTCTATTTATATGTCGTTATATGTTCGTACCTCGTCTAATGTTCCCACTTTATCATTCCCCCTTTCGATTGCATATAAGCTATTGCACCTTAGTATGGGCTACGACTACACAACGTAACATTAACAGGCTGTTGCTACTCGAAAAGAAAGCTATTGGTTGTATTAACAATGTTGACTATTTACATCCTACAACACCGTTATTTCAAGGAAACAGAATAATTAACGTCAAAGCTGTTTACGCATACCGTCTCCTACACCAATTATAATTTGCAGATAAAGAAAGCATACAGTTCCTAAGAAATGTGTCAGCCCTCCTAGAACGACGCAGCACCCGTGTAACACGAGCATTGGAAAAATTGAGGATTCGGCCCAATCGAAAAAATTAGTTTATGCAGACCCTGACCTACAACGTACCCGCGCAATTAAATCAACTGCAGAAGTGCGTGATTGGAGATACGGTTCTGTCACGCACGCTATTGCGCGATATCTTTGTCTTTGACAAATTTCACCTGACTGTTTGAAACTTGTAAATTAGTTTGGACCCATACCTGTTCAGAATATACTCATCACGTGTACATTCATTTCGTTTCTCAGCACGAGATCGCGGGATCGAATCGCGGCTACGGCGGCCGCAATTCGATGGGGGCGAAATGCGACGACACCCGTGTACTTAGATTTAGGTGCACGTTAAAGAACCCCAGGTGGTCCAAATTTTCCGGAGTCCCCCACTACGGCGTGCCTCATAATCAGAACGTGGTTCTGGCACGTAATAACCCATAATTTTCATTTCATTTCTTGTATGTTGCACGTGCGCATTCTTTACTGTTGCTTAACTTGCTTTTAAATATTCCTCTTATTCACGTTCATTTTCAACAGTGTAACAGTATATATTCCTCTGGCGCTAATGTTATTTACTCGAATTTCAATGCGCTCGTAATGCGTATACATGTATTTACGCCCAGGGAAGTGCATATATACCACGTGTTGCATTAGTGAAGCTACTTACGAAAGCTTATTGTTTGTATTGCGGATGTGTGTGCTGCTCAAGTTGCCTGGTGGTGGCTCCCTGGCCTCGTCAAGCTGTGTGCTTAGTACAGCTTTCTTGCCAAGGTGGCCTTCAACACTGTACTTTGTGCATGTATATAAAACTTGACTTGACCTTGACTGGTGTTCGCATGTGAATAGCGATATATCAAAGGCTAACAAAGAGCAGTTTTTTTAATTACACTTACAAAAAGCTTCTCCCCACGTAAAACTACTAGCATACAAATCGTTCATCAGACCTAAACTTGAGTGCGCTTCTGCCATCTGGTGCCCGCATGAAATTTACCTCAATAACGCCCTTAAAGCCGTACAGAACCGCACTGCCAGGTTCATTCACTCAGCATATTAATACGACATCAGCGTATCATCCTTAAAAGCAGACTCCGGTTTACTAACTCTTTCGTATCGCCGTCTCATCGCCAGCCTATCTATATTTCACAAATTTTCATACAGTCCTCTCGCTCTTCCGCCACACATTTCACCACCGGCACGGACATCACTTCGCACCAGTCAATCATTAAGTGTCGCTCGTCCCAAAGTGTGCACTGTCATTTTTTCGTCTTATTGTTTCCCTCGTGCCGACATCGTCATCTGTGCTATTTATATGTCGTCATATGTTCGTACCTCATGTAATGTTCCCACTTTATCATTCCCCTTTTCGATTGCATCCTTACGACATCGGCGGCGATGTCGTAAGGAAGGCCGGACTGGAACGGCCTTCCTTACGCCGCCATCACCAGTTCATTTGCATTCACCGAAGTGTCAACGATTTTCCCAGATTATCTAATATTGTTTTAACTAATGTTGTAATCCCACCCCTTACGTAATACCCACGCGTGGGGTCTTTAAGGAAATAAAGAAATATGAAAGAAAGAAAGAAAGAAAGAAAGAAAGAAAGAAAGAAAGAGACAATGGTGCCAAAGGAAGGCTCACTGACAGTGAAGCTAACAAGCTTGCTGGGAGGTGCTAAGGATAAAGATAATCGTCATCATCATCAGCCTATATGTCCACTGCAAGACGAAGGCCTCTCCTTGCGATCTCCAATTACCCCTGTCTTGCGCTAGCTGATTCCAACTTGCACCTGCCAATTTCCAAGCTTCATCACTGCACCTAGTTTTCTGCCATCCTCGACTGCGCTTCCCTTCTCTTGGTATCCATTCTGTAACTGCAATGGTCCACCGGTTGTCCATTATCCGCATTACATGGCCTACCCATCTCCATTTTTTTCTCTTAATGCAGGGGCTTCGGAATGGGGGGGGGGGGGCAGTGGGGGCAATCACCCCCGCAGTTTCGAACCGAGTGGGGGCATGCCCCCACACTCAAAGCTGTTCCGACCCCACCCCCGCCTTCACCCCTCCTACCACCCGTGGGACTAGCAACTCCGTTGACTAGTTCAGGGGTGCTCCCCTCCTTCACCAAACGAAAAAAAATTTTCTAGAAGATTGTGACTTGTGGGGCGGTCTGTGTGGTTGCTTTATCTGCGTCGAGAGCGCTGCCTGTTTTCGTCTGGTTCAACGCATCTTCCATCCTCAAGTGGTTCTTGAGGGGAAGGCTGGCGGTCTATTCTGCAGCCTTTGTAGGAGCAAGTCCCAGCGTCACAAATTTAGGATGCCTCTCGTTCTCTCCCTTTTTCCTTGCTCCTATCCAAGCTCATGAAAAGCAAGAAGATACCAAAGATCAGTGTAAGCCTATTCCTTAAAAGCACGATGTAAATCAGACTGCAGCCTCCATTTCTCTGCACTGCGCTTCGTCAGTGGTGTGTGTGTGTGTGTGTGTGTGTGTGTGTGTGTGTGTGTGTGTGTGTGTGTGTGTGTGTGTGTGTGTGTGTGTGTGTGTGTGTGTGTGTGTGTGTGTGTGTGTGTGTGTGTGTGTGTGTGTGTGTGTGTGTGTTGTGTGTGTGTGTGTGTGTGTGTGTGTGTGTGTGTGTGTGTGTGTGTGTGTGTGTGTGTGTGTGTGTGTGTGTGTGTGTGTTGAAGAACGATTGAAGAACGCGATGGCTGGAGAAGCGGACGACGAAGAAGTGCTTTCGAATAAAAGTATGGCGTCTTAGCCACAGCACGTCTCTTGCTTCTGATATTACACACGTCTACAGGTTCAAGACCACCTCATCAACGTGAAAGTCTTCCACGCCACGCTGTGAACCCCGATCGCACAGCTCCCCCACCGACACCGACCAGCATCATGACCACATCGCCACAACCCTTAGACATACCAAAGTACACCGGGTCAGTGGACGATGAGCCCGTGGAAGATTGGTTCCGCCTCTTAGAGCTCCATGCATCCGCTGCATCATGGTCGGAAGGGGATATGATCGACAACTTTAATGACTACGTCACCGGTGAGGCATTTCGACTTTACCTCACTGACATCCTTGGAAACCAGGAATCGTGGGGGCAAATCGAAGAAGAGATGATCAGTTGATTGCACGTTTACGTTGCAGAACCATCCATTACCCAACAGCTAGAGGCATTTCAACTGTGTCGCTGCAGTCACCCGCAGCCTCCACATAGTAATCATCATCAGTGCCAAACAAGGTCTCGTATGAGGCGATCACCGATGAGTTTCTCTTGTCATAATCCTCGCGAGAAGACGACGCACAAACGCACACCTAGCATTATGATGACTACCACAGAACCACCTTCACTGTCTACGCTCTCGACATGCCGCAGGAATTATGTCCCTGAACCACCTGACACGTTCACACCATTGTCTTGTACGCATGGCCCACCACCAGGTTTCGCGTCACGTGACACTTTCACGACTGTAAGACAATGCCACATCTCAAGCGTAACTATTTATTTTGATGAAGCGAATTCGACTTGCTATCCGACCATATACTCTTTCAACAGCTATACGGATGAGCCATGTACATTTGGAGACCAAACCACTTCTCAACAAATAAACTTTCCACATACAACACCCCCAGGAACTTTCCACATACAAACACCCCAAGGAACTTTCCATATACAACACCCGAAGGAACCTCTACCACTGCAGAAGCGTCGCAAACCCTAAGCGTCACACTCTGCCATAATACAACAGCACCCATTCATCATGTCTTCGCTGCCGCCTCAGAACAGCCTTTTGTGAAGCCTGACACAATGCTTTTGCCACCAGACGAGTCTCCCACAAGCGAAGAATGCACCAGCTACCCACAGATTACCCCGTCTATTTGCAAAACAAATCAAAGGCCAAATCTGATGGAAGCACAACCTCTGCAACTCCCGCCGCAACATCAGAAAGATCAACATCAACCCCATCAACAACTTCAGCCTCCACTACGGTGACTTCAGAACAGGCAACGATGAAGAGCGTCTGCGAAGACACGGATGTGACAACACGAAAGAAGTGAACTCGCTAGGCCAACTGAACACGAGGCGTACCCAAGTACGCAGTTATTGTAGAAAAGAACGGCACGAAGGAACTCTTCAACGCCGCCATTCAAGACTACGTCTATTGCGAGACGACTGCGACGACACCGCATGCAACGGCGAAAAGGACGGGTGCAATTTTCTGGCCTCAGACACCTCGAACACCACGCTTTCAATTCAGAAAACACGTATCTACAACATTGAGAAACGAGGAAATTCACGCCCACTTCTTCATCGTCCGCTTCTACAGCCATCGCGTTCTTCAATCGTCACGCGTTAGGTTCACGCGCCAACGGTACCTCTCACGTGCGCGCAATATCCTAAAGAAAACTCGCAACATGCATCCTTTTATCCGCACTAGTTTGAAGATCAACCACATTTCCTCCTACTTCAAGGTACTTGAACAGTACGCACTTGTATCAGGGGCCGAACGCGGACTACGATCAGTGTTCACGAGCTACGACGCATACCGAGGTCGTCCGCAACACAACAGTCAGGCTCCTCCACCAGAGCTATGCGACAAGTTACCGGACTGCTACACCCCTCCGTGAAGTTGCCAAGGGTTACAGTCATTTTGAGACATTGGACTAAGTGCACTTTCTTATGCCCCTACACGTACCACTCTCTCGGCGGGAGGGGGAAGCTTCTGACGAAGCCCTCAAGGACGGTGCGGTGCAGTAGCGGGGAAAGCAGAAGATGAAGATTAAAGGCAGTGTTCGGGCGACCATGTTTGTCTCCCTCCGCAACCTGCCCCTCGCGTCATATATATATATATATATATATATATATATATATACTGTAGCGAAGCGTTGGAACCCTGAAATGGGTCGTCCGCTCCAGCGCCTTGAAGTGGGTCTCCTTATCCCCTTATCCAGTACCTTCTAGTGGGTCATTTTCTTCGGCTCTCTAGCGCCGCTCGTGCTGAGAGTCCGTGCTGCCCTTTTTGGATAGTCGCCCTTGGGCAACTTCAAGTGCCGTCCAATAAACATCCTTATAAATTGGTGGAAGGTGCTGTACCCTCACAACCGCTCCGAAACCCCTTCGATGCCCCTGGAGCTTCGATCCCGTGCACTACCATCTACCATGCTGCTAGACACCTCCCAGCAAACGCCTCCTCCCGCACCACCCGCATGTCCCGGTGTCCCTCGTCAACGCGACCCACGTATCTTCACTGGCGCGGATGGCACCGACGTGGAGGACTGGCTCGCTATCTACGAGCGCGTGAGTGTACCCAACAAATGCGACGAGGTAGGAAAATTGAGCAACTTGGTCTTTCACCTGGCGGGATCAGCAAGTCTGTGGTACAACAACCACGAATCCGATTTCCCGACCTGGTCGGCTTTCAAGACTGCCATTATCGACGTGTTTGGCCGCCCTGCTGTTCGTAAGCTGCAAGCAGAACAGCGTTTGCGCGAACGAGCTCAGCAGGCCGGGGACTCTTTCACAAGTTACATAGAGGACATTCTGGACTTGTGCAAGAAAACCAACGCGACCATGCCCGTGTCGGATAAGATTAAAAATGTCATGAAAGGCATCGACGACGACGCCTTCACCATGCTCCACGCCAAAAATCCTCGCACGGTGGCAGAGATAATATCGTTGTGCAAGAGTTATGAGGAGCTACGCCGGCAGCGGTCGTTCACCCGTCGGCCGCCAGCACGGGACGCAGATCTCGCTGGCTTGTCAACCGTTTCTAAGCACACGACCTTGCTGGCAGAAATGAAGACATTTGTGTGCGAAGAAATTGCACGCCAGCTCTCTCTGCTGCCCTTTGCTCACCCGCAGCCTGTGGAACAGCCATCAACCGCACTCCCGCCTCTCCTCCGCCGAGTGATTGAACAGGAAATCGCCGAAGTCATGCGTGAATATCACCAGCGCCCTCCGGCACCGGCGCCACTTAGCTACACTCAAGTTGTCGCCAGGCCGGCCCAAGCGATCTCTGCGGCTGCCCCGTTTAGTTACGCCGAAGCGGTCGCTGGACCTCAGGCGTTCGAAGCGGTTGTGCCGCCTACGTACGCCGATGTCACTAGGGTCCGTCTGCAGCCCCCATGCAGGCATATCAGCAGCCGCTACGTCCATCGCGTCCTGAGCCATGGGTGGGAACCTCTCCGGCAAACCGTTGGCGCGCTTCCGACAACCGTCCCGTATGCTTTGAGTGCGGTTACGCCGGCCACGTTGCACGTTTCTGCAATCGCGTGCAGCGGCCTCGAGTCACATCACCCGTCATGAGCCAGTCCAGCCGCCCTAATTACGAACCACCGCCGCCTGTGTCACCGACGTTACGCCCAGCTCCATCTACCCGCCGTTCACCGTATCCACGACGTCGCTGATTGTCGCCGATGCGGCCACGTCAGGTCGCACTAGATCGGGAAAACTAGTCGTCGCAGTGCACGAGGCAAGGGCTGCGACGCTATCGAACTGTGAAAGCCCTCAGCAGAGACCATCGAACATAATAGACGTGTTTGTGACGGTGTTCGCGCATCTGCCCTTATAGACACTGGAGCCGCCGTATCCGTTATGGGAGCCAAACTTAGCCGTGTCCTACGCAAAGTGACGACGCAACTTTCGGGGCTATCCCTTCGTGCGGCTAGCGCCCAAAGTATTCACCCAACAGCAGTATGCACAGCTCGCGTCGTCATTCGGGACGTCATGTATGCCGTCGAATTCATCACCATTCCTTCATGCTCGCACGACATCATCCTGGGATGGGATTTTCTCTCCCGCCACAACGCCGTCATTCATTGCACACCCGCCGAAATAGAACTCTCGCCGTTCTCTGAGATTACGCCGGCAGACAGGCGATCACTTTCGAACAAGATACTCGTCACAGACGATACCCAAGTGCCTCCGAATGCGTCAGCGGCTGTGTCAGTGTACTGCGACGGTCTCTGCGACACCATTTCTCTCCTTTCGCCATCTGACCTCGTTCGCACTAAGAAAGGATTATTCGTGCCCTTTGCGACAGTGCAAATCACTCATGGTGATAGCGCTATTTTTGTTAACAAGCCATCCCCATATACTGTCACATTGCTGCGAGGGGAATGTTTCGGCAGAGTGGAACCCCTCGAAGACGCACAAGTTGTGGATGCACCCGATGACACGCACTGGCCCAGCTCCACTACACTTAGTGCTGTTTCGAAGACTGATTCGTCGCCCGGAGATGTATTTGGCTCCTCCATTGATGAAAACCTTACGCCGGTCCAGCGTTCACAGCTTCTGTACCTGTTGGAAGAATTTCGCCCGTCTTTCGATGTCGCGCAGACTTTCCTGGGCCGCACGTTCACTGTCATGCATGGCATCGACACTGGCTCCCAACCGCCACTGCGGCAACGCCCATATCGCGTATCTCCTGCCGAGCGTCAAGAAATTAACGAGCAAGTCGATGACATGCTTCGACGGGATGTTATTCGACCATCAAACAGTCCCTGGGCGTCTCCGGTCGTTCTTGCTGCGAAGAAGGACGGTTCCGTACGGTTCTGTGTGGACTACCGATGGCTCAATAAGATAACCCGCAAGTACGTCTGTCCGCTGCCACGCATAGACGACGCGATTGACAGCCTTCATTTAGCTGAATTCTTTTCATCGCTCGATTTGCGCTCAGGGTACTGGCAAGTCCCTATCGCTGAGGACTCTCGACCGAAGACAGCCTTCGTCACGCCCGACGGCTTGTACGAATTCAACGTCATGCCGTTCGGACTGTGTAATGCGCCCGCAACCTTCGAGCGCATGATGGATACCGTCTTGCGCAACCTGAAATGGCACACGTGCTTGTGCTACCTCGACGACGTCGTCGTTTTCGCTCCGGACTTCTCCACGCATCTTCAACGCCTCCAGCATGTTTTGACGCGTTTGAGCAACGCCGGCCTACAGTTGAACCTAAATAAGTGCCGATCTGCAGCACGGTAGCTGACAATACTGGGCTACGTCGTGTCCAAGGATGGAATCCTCCCCGATCCAGCCAACCTTCGGGCCGTAGCCGAGTTTCCCAGACCTACGTCCGTCAAAGAACTGCGCAGTTTCGTAGGACTGTGTTCCTACTTTCGACGTTTCATCCGAAACTTCGCCACTATTATATCGCCACTGACGAAGCTCCTTGGCAGTAAGGGGCCCCTCGACTCGTGGTCGTCAGTGTGCGAGGACGCGTTCGCACAGCTCCTTCGTTTGTTGACGTCTCCGTCCATAATACTCCACTATGACCCTACGGCCCCTACAGAGGTACACACGGACGCCAGCGGTGTTGGCCTTGGTGCTGTCCTTGCGCAGCGCAAGCCAGGGTTCCCTGAATATGTCGTGGCGTATGCAAGACGTACGCTTACTAAAGCCGAGGCCAACTACTCCGTCTCCGAAAAAGAATGCCTGGCGATCATCTTGGCCCTTACGACGTTTCGCCCTTATTTGTATGGTCGCCCGTTCGATGTCGTTACTGACCACCATGCACTATGCTGGCTGTCGTCATTGAAGGATTCCTCGGGCCGTCTCGCCCGTCGGGCACTTCGTCTGCAGGACTACGACACCCACGTGTTCTACCAAAACGGACGCCAACATGCCGACGCCGACGCCCTCTCGCGCTCATCCTTACCCGACGACAACGCCCGCTGCTCAGGAACTCAGTTGGCCGTTTCTTCCATCGACCTTCACACCATCGCTACAGAACAGCGCAAGGACCAATGGATTGTCTCGCTGATAGACTTGCTCACTGATCCGTCGGCAACACCACCCACTCGCGCATTGCGTCGTCAAGCCCACCATTTTGCCATTCGCGACGAGCTACTTCACCGACGCTATTACAGCGCCGACGGCCGCCATTGGTTACTGGTAGTACCCCGCAGTCTCCGTTCTCAAATATGCGAATCGTTCCACTCTGATCCGCAGTGTGCACACTCTGGGGTATACAAAACTTACCACCGAATTCGACAACGGTACTTCTGGCGAGGAATGTACCGGTACGTGCAGAAATTTGTTCGCTCCTGCCTCGATTGTCAGCGCCGGAAATCTTCGCCGAACCTCTCGCCAGCAGGTCTACAACCTTTACCTTGTCCTAACCAGCCGTTTGGGCGCGTTGGCATCGATTTATACGGACCTCTTCCTCTGACGTCGGCTGGTAACCGCTGCGCCATCGTCGCTGTTGACCATCTCACGCGATACGCCGAAACCGCTGCCCTTCCAGCGGCTACAGCACGAGATGTTGCCTCCTTCCTGCTCCACCGATTCATACTGCGTCACGGTCCCCCAGGGGCTACTCAGCGATTGAGGCCGTGTCTTCTTGTCGGAAGTCGTCGAAGCCATTCTCAAAGAGTGTCACGTCGTTCACCGAAAAACTACTGCTTACCACCCACAGACAAACGGTCTCACAGAGCGATTTAACCGCACGCTCGGCGACATGCTCTCAATGGACATCGCCGCCGACCACACAAATTGGGATGCCATTCTTCTCTTCGTACCGCCCCTCAGAGTACTACTGGCTTCTCACCGTTCTTCTTATTGTACGGCCGCCACCCGTCGCACACGATCTACACGATCCTTCCATACAAGCCAGACACGTCTGAGTATACACCTATATCTGCCACAGCGAGACATGCTGAAGAGTGTCGCGACCTTGCCCGGACCTTTACTACTAATGAAAAAGAGCGGCAGAAGAGCATTCGCGGTGACACCACCACTTCTGCGCCCACGTTTTTCCCTGGGGCGCTCGTCTGGCTCTCAGTCCCTACCACCGCAACTGGACTCTCTTCGAAACTAATGCCCAAATACGAAGGCCCCTATCGTGTCGTCGAACGCACGTCTCCAGTAAATGACCTCATCGAACCCGTTGAACCATCTTCGGACATGCGCCGTCGAAGGCGCGACATCATCAATGTGGAGCGCCTCAATATATACCATGACCCACTCATGGTGACAACCTGTTAAGTCGCCGGGCGGCTCCCTTTTCACACCTGGGGTAATTGTAGTGAAGCGTTGGAACCCTGAAGTGGGTCGTCCGCTCCAGCGCCGTGAAGTGGGTCTCCTTTTCCAGTACCTTCTAGTGGGTCGTTTTCTTCGGCTCTCGAGCGCCGCTCCTGCTGAGAGTCCGTGCTGCACTTTTTGGACAGTCGCCTTTGCGCTACTTCAAGTGTCGTCCAATAAACATCCTTGTAATATATATATATATATATATATATATATATATATAGTGAGCGCATTTTGGACATAACGTCGTCGTCATATGTACATACGACTCATCATCTTGTGTTAGCGCTATTTGTGAATATCGTCGTCGTCATTTGTACATATGACTCACCATCATCTTTTGTCTCGTGCGGTGCTTCGTCTCTGCCTCGGGTGGCTGCTCGCAAATAAAGGCATCGCATCGGTCGACGTCTCACAAGTGGTGAAGTGTGCTTCGATTCCCACGTCCTCTTACTTTCCCGATTTCCTTGGAGCTCCGATCCAGTCGTCGTTTGCTCTCGCCTAACACGGTGATGGCAGAAACCAACCTATCCACCTGTGCTGCTACCACCTCTGCTCAGCCAGGTGGGCCTACCTGGACGGTGAACACCAAACACCGGGATACTCCCGTCTTTGCCGGCCTCCGCGGTGACAACGTGGCAGATTGGCTCGATGACTATACAGAGCCAGTAAAGTCAACCATTGGGACGACACGCACAAATTGCCGTATGTCGCTTTTTACCTAACCGAAGTTGCGAAGACGCGGTTTTTTAACCACGAAAGTGACTTTTCAGACTGGCCATCATTCGCCCAGCAATTTCGCGAGATATTCGGCATGTCCTCTGAACACTCCGAAGTCGCGAAACAGAGGCTGGCAACGCGCATACAAGAACAGGACGATTCCTATACATCCTACATTGAGGACGTCCTCGCTCTCTGCCGCCGCGCACAGAGTGACATAGCGGAAGCTGACCGCCTTCGCCACATACTGAAGGGCATCAACACAGTCGCCTTTAATGCTCTCGTCATGCAAAGCCCAAACTGCGTTGGCGATATTATCACAGCATGTCAACGTCTAGACACACTCCAGTCTTTTCGCCTGTCACATTCCTCTTGCGACCCTCGTCTCAACGGTGATGCTGAATTGCGAGCCCTGATATGGACTATCATCAGGGAGGAACTTCACGGATATCTTTCTGGACCTGCGACGCTTGCAACCGTTCGCCCCGCTCCTTCTGGACTGCGTGACATCATCAAGGACGAACAGGTTTCGATGACAAATGGCCAACTGGACAAGTCTACTGGACCATTTGGTCTGTCAAGTTATGTTGAAATTGCCTCCCGGCCTCCGTTGACCGTTCAGTCTCCACCTACCGAAGCTTATCGCGGCCCCCTAGCTTCGCTGGCAGCGAATACAGCTGCACAGCTGTACTACCATCCGTGGTGGTCTTCGCGCCCGGTTTGTTTCTACTGCGCTATTCGCGGCCACATTTCTCGCTACTGCCGTCGGCGTAATCAAGATGAAAGGCGGGGCTATGCTACCTTTGAGCAAGACAGCGCACCTAGGTTTGACTCCTACGTTCCCTGGCGTCACCCAGGGGAAAGGCGAAGCTACGCCACCTTTCAGCGAGACAGGACACCTAGGTTTGACTCCTGCGTTCCCGGGCGTCACCCAGGTGAACGGCGACGCTACGCCACCTTTGAGCGAGACAGGACACCAGGGTTAGATTCCCAAGTTCCCGGACCATATACAACCTCTTCTGGTCGCTCTCCTTCACCTTCCCCCGACATGGCTGGAGCATCCCGCTCGCCCCGGCGTCGCTCTCCTTCACCTTACCGCCGTTCCTCATCGCCCTTGCGTGCTGCTTCCCATGGTGTGGACACCCGTTCGGAAAACCAGAGGCTGCAGTTTTTGGAGGAGAAACTGCATCGTATCGGACTATCCCAATTCCTCCTGCTCGCCCCTCCAATTTAGTCTCGGTCTGTGTGGGAGGTGTTTCTGTCGACGCCCTTGTAGATACTGGAGCCGCTATTTCTGTTATACATCGTGAACTGTGCTTGCGTCTGCGAAAAGTGCAAACGCCGTATGTTTGTCCGGTCCTATGTGGTGCCAATGAGGTTCCCATCTTTCCTACCGGACAGTGCACAGCACGCGTTGTGATAGACGGTATTCGTCATAATGTGCAACTTGCGGTGCTTTCGATGTGCGCTCATCAGATGGGACTTCCTGTCGGCTGCTTCTGCACTAATTTCGTGCAGCGACCCAAGGATTTACATCAGCGACACCGAGACTTATCCGGTTTTCGATTCCCCGTGTCCCAACCTCATTGCTGCAGCAAATTTTATTATCCCACCAGACGAAGAACGAATTCTAACCGTTGAGTCAGCAGACATTGTCGACGGAGACGCATTGGTTGTACCTTCTCTGCGCTGCATTTCTCGAGGACTTGATATCGCTTCTAGCTTGGTCCGGTTCTCGAGTGGCTATGCCAGCCTCACAGCCTTTAATACGACTGCTGAACCACTACTACTGCCGAAAGGGTGTACTGTCGCCAAGCTCGCCGACGCTGCGCCGGTATGTGTCGTCAGTGTTTCGCCTGCCACGTCTTCCGCGCATTGTACGCCCGCAGAAGGCCACACTATAGTGCTATTAAGGCCACCTTGAGTGAAGATCTCAATCCGGCCCAGACCAAAGCACTCCTCACCATTTTAATGAAGCATGAAGATTGTTTTGACGTTTCTTCGCGAGGCCTGGGTCAGACCACTGTAACTACTCATCGAATTGAAACAGACGGCTCTCGCATCATTCGCCGTCGCCCGTACCGTGTGTCAACTTCGGAGCGAAAAGTTATAGAAGAACAAGTGAACGAAATGCTGACACGCAACATTATAAGACCTACAGCAAGCCCTTGGTCTTCTCCTGTTGTGCTTGTTAAAAAAGGATGGTTCTGTGTGCTTTTGCATTGATTATAGCGCGCTAAACAATATTACCCGTAAGGATGTTTATCCAATGCCTCGTATCGACGATGCTTTGGATAGCTTACAAGGTGCCGAGTATTTCTCGAGCCTCGACTTGCGCTCTGGATAATGGCAGATTCCAATGCATGAGCCGGATAAAGGAAGACTGCGTTTGCTACACCTGATGGCCTTTTCGAGTTTAACGTGATGCCTTTTGGACTGTGCAATGCACCAGCTACGTTTGAACGTATGATAGATACAGTACTCCGTGGCTTAAAATGGAAGACCTGCCTTTGTTACTTGGACGACATTCTCATCTTTTTGTCGAGTTCTCCCAGAACCTACAACGTCTAGACCAGGTTCTCGCGTGTCTAGCAAATTCTGGTCTCCAACTCAATAATAAAAAGTGTCACTTTGCAAGCCGAAGCATTAAAGTGTTTCGCCACGTCGTCAGTAAGCATTGCATCCAGCCTGATCCTGATAAAATCGCTGCAGTGCTGCAATTTCCGCCACCAACCACACTTAAAGAACTCCGCAGCTTTCTAGGACTAGCGTCCTACTTCCGCCGCTTTGTCCGTGACTTCGCCACCATCGCCGCTACTCTATACAAACTTCTGACTTTGAGCGCGTCCTTTGTGTGGTCGGACGACTGTGAAGCCGCCTACGAGACCCTAAAACGAGTTCTCACGTCAGGGCCCGTGCTCCGTCATTTCGATGCAACCGCCCCTACTATTCTACACACTGATGTCAGTGGGTATGGAATTGGCGCTGTCCTGCTGACGCGGAATCAGAAGTCTGAAGAGCAAGTCGTGGCTTATGCAAGTTGTGGTCTTTCACCTCCTGAGCGCAACTACACAATTACAGAACAGGAATGCCTCGTCATCGTGTGGTCAATACAAAAATTTCGACCCTATCGCTACGGCCGCCATATCACAGTTGTGACCGACCATCATGCGCTCTGTTGGTTGTCGTCCCTGAAAAACTTGTCTGGACGCCTCGGCCGTTGGGTACTGCGCTTGCAGGAGGAATAAGACTTCACTGTCACGTATAGGTCCGGCAAGCAACATCAAGATGCCGGCACTTTGTCGCGCTGTCCCCAAACGCCCATGCTTCACCTTCGGTCTGCACGTCACCATCTAGCCACATGTCTCAGCACACGCCCAGTAGCCCGGGAAAGTCGGTTGCCTCAGTTGACTTTCTTCCGTCTACTGACCTCGTCTCACTCCAATGTACTGACCCATAGTGCCGTACGCTGATCGACCGACTTACTGGCTTGGCGCGACCCCCAACCGTCGCTTAAGACGACAACTTTCACGTTTTAAGCTTCAAGGTGGAGCGTTATTTCGATCCATCTGCCACCCTTCCTGAAGAATTTGCTGCTCGCATCGCCCACGGCCGTGAAATAGCAAGCGCCAACACCGCTATCATTCAGGACAAAAGGAAAATTCGCTATGATGCAACGCGTCGCGTTGCTTCGTTCCTCCCAGGCGACGAAGTTCTTTTGTGGACCTTGTTCGCGGACGGGGGCTCTGTCAAAAAATTTCTCCACAGATATCTCGGCCCCTACAACGTTTTGCAAAGAACGTCAGCCGTTAACTACCGCGGTACTCTTGTCCGCTCAGCTACTGACCGCCGCCGCCGCACTACGGAAATCGTTCACGTATCTCGCCTGAAACCCTACATTCGCCGTACCTACCCTTTCTAGCTTGCGGTCTTGCTGACTGCTTTCCTGAAGGGGGGGGGGGGGGGAGGAGTTATTGTGAGCGCATTTTGGACTATTGTCGTCGTCATCTGTACATGCGACTCATTAGCTTGTGTGAGCGCTATTTGTGCATATCGTCGTCGTCGTTTATACATACGACTCATCGTCATCTTTTTGTCTCGTGCGGTGCTTCGTCTCTGCCTCGGGCGGCTGCTCGGAAATAAAAATCACAGTTTCACCCGAAAGGCGCAGCATCAATTGCGATAGCAACTTAGTAGAGAGCTATACGGAGTAAGGATAGTAGTTTTATCAGCTGTATAAACTTGGACAAGCAGCAGCACCAGCAACGTGCAGAACTGTTGTCGACGGCGCCGCCGTTTTGCCCGTGTTCGCACCGAACGCGCGCGGCGTTGGTGACTGTTGCCGTTGGTGACTGGGCCTCTCGGGGCTCCCACCCCTCCCTCCCTCCTGTCCCGCCCCCTGCCTATAGCGCGACGGAAGAAGTCGGGTTTGCTCTATATATATGGTGATTGTGAAGGACGAAAGAGACAATTCTGCAGCTCTTCAGGGAGCGGGGCGCAGAACGCGCCTTTGTTATCCGCATTGCGTTCGCTCCCCGTGAAAGCACGTGTCCCTCGCGCCCTTTCACTCGCACATACAGCGTCCGGCGCGCGGCTACGATTTCATTGCCGTTGACGTCATACGGAACCTCACGGCGGCGGCGACGCCGACGGCAAAAGTCTTTGCTACCGCAATAACAAGCATCGCATCGGTCGACGTCTCACAATATATATATATATATATATATATATATATATATATATTGTGAGACGACCCCCGGGACGAAGGCTCATTTTGTCACACAGCGCGAGACAGCCCACGAATACCAACCCGACAAAATGATGATGATTATGAGGATGGGTATATACACATGAAGACGATGATGAACTGCACAGTTAGCGCTCACAATATCTATACATATATATATATATATATATATATATATATATATATATATCTTGTAAAGGCTTTTATTAGACACCAGCCGTTCGGGCCGACCGTTGTTTCAGGTTCCGAGCTCTCAGCACGAGCCGCGTTTCTCGAGGAAAGCGCAAGAAGGATCTACCCACTAGAAAGGGCTGGAGAGCATGACCCGCTATATGGCGTTCGTATCCATCGCTACCATCACCCCCGGGAGTGAAAAGGGAGCCGTCGGGCGACCTAACAGCTGGTCACTATGAGAGGGTCATAGTAGGGCTTGAGGCGCTCGACGTTGCCAGTGTCGAGTCCACGACGGCGCCTGTCCGCAGCAGGTTGAACTGGTGCGATCACGTAGTTGACAGGGGTTGCGCATTTGACGATGCCGTAGGGTCCTTCATACTTGGGCACTAGTTTGGATGAGCGACCAGGTGTAGCGGAAGGAATCGAGAGCCACACAAGCGCTCCAGGAAGGAAGCTGGGTGAAGAAGTGGCGTCACCGCGTGTACTCTTGTGCCGCTCTTGGTAATTGGATGTAAAGACACGTGCGAGATCGCGGCACTCTTCAGCATGTCTTGCCGTGTCCGAAATGGGCGTGCATTCAGATGAATCCGGCCGGTATAGTAGGAATTGTGTCGATGGTGTGCGACGGGTGCTGGGTGTATACAGTAAGAAAAAAGGTGAAAAGCCAGTGGTGCTCTGGGTGGCAGTGTTATACGCGTAAGTTACAACAAAGGGCAGAATGGCGCCCCAATTAGTGTGGTCGGAGGTGACGTACATAGCAAGCATGTCCCCGAGCGTATCGCTGAAGCGTTCTGTAAGGCCATTGGTTTGAGGGTGGTAGGCCGCGGTAGTGCGATGAACAACGTGGCACTCCTTGAGAATGACTTCAACTACTTCGGACAGGAAGACACGCCCGCGATCACTGAACAGCTCCTGGGATGGCCCATGTCGCAGGACGAATCGCCGAAGCAGGAAGGAGGCAACATCGCGCGCTGTAGCTACCGGTAGGGCGGCTGTTTCGGCGTATCGCGTCAGGTGGTCAACTGCCACAATGGCCCAGCGAATTCCAGCCGACGTCAGGGGAAGGGGACCATAGAAATTGATGCCGACGCGTCCAAACGGCCGGGTAGGGCAAGGTAAAGGTTGCAGACCGGTTGGCGAGAGGCGGGGCGAAGATTCCCGGCGCTGGCGATCGGGACAAGAGCGAACGACATTGTGAACTTAGCTATACATCCCACGCCAATAATACCGCTGTTGAAGGCGCTGGTAAATCTTCAAAACGCCGGAGTGCGCACACTGTGGATCAGCGTGGAAAGCTGCGCATATTTCGAAACGCAGACTGCGGGGTACCACTAACTACCACTGGCGCCCGTCGGGGTTATAATTGCGTCGGTGAAGCAGGTTGTCGCGAATGGCAAAGTGACGTGCTTGGTGACGCAACGTGCGAGTGCTTGGTTGTGCCGACGAACCAGAAAGCAAGTCTAGAAGGGAGGCAATCCAATGGTCCTTGCGCTGCTCAGAAGTGATGGTGTTAAAGTCGAGCGAAGAAACAATAATCTGGGATAGGGAGGAGCAGGTATTGTCAGGCAAGGGAGAGCGTGAGAGGGCGTCGGCGTCAGAGTGCTGGCGTTCGTTGCAGTACAGCATGCGGATATCGTAGTCCTGCAGGCGAAGTGCCCATCGAGTATGACTGCCCGAGGGGTCCTTCAAGGATGACAGACAACATAGTGCATGGCGGTCCGTGACTGCGTCAAATGGACGGCCATATTAATAAGGCCGGAACTTAGTCAGCACCCACATCAGCACCCAGCACCCAAGCATTCTTTTTTCTGTCACCGTGTAATTTGTCTCAGCTTTCGTTAGCGTACGACTTCCATAAGCGACGACATATTCAGGAAACCCTTGTTTGCGTTGGGCAAGGACAGCGCCGAGGCCAACGCCGCTGGCATCTGTGTGCACCTTAGCAGGAGCTGTCAGGTCGTAGTGGCGCAAAATTGGCGGGTACGTAAGCAGATGAAGGAGCTTTGTGAATGCCTCGTCGCACTGGGACGACCACGAAGTGAGGGGCCTGTCGCGTGTCAGCCGTCTCGTCAGGGGTGATGGCGGCGAAATTGCGAATAAAGCGTCTGAAGTAAGAACACAGACCAGTGAAACTGCGCAATTCTTTGAGGGACGTTGACTTGGGGAATTCGGCGACGGCCCGAAGTTTGACTGGATCGGGGAGTATATCATCCTTGGATACGACGTAACCGAAGATTGTCAGCTGCCGAGCTGCAAATCTGCACTTCTTTAAATTTAGATGTAGGCCAGCGTTCCTTAAGCACGTCAAACCACGCCGTAGGTGTTCAAGCTGTGTTGTGAAGTCCGGCGCAAAAACAACAACGTCGTCAAGGTAGCGCAAACATGTGTGCCACTTCAAGCTGCGCAGAACTGTGTCCATCATGCGCTCAAAAGTTGCGGGTGCATTTCGAAGTCCAAAGGGCATTACGTTAAATTCGTATAAGCCGTCGGGTGTTACAAAAGCTGTCTTTGGCCGATCGGCGTCTGCCATGGGTACTTGCCAATAAATACCCTGAGCGCAGATCTAAAAAGGCGAACGCTTGCACTAGGCAGTGCAAAGCTCAAGACGCAGCGAAGCTGGCCGATTGATATCGAGTGGCTAGCCTCCACCGCTTTCGGCGTCGGCAAGCAGCGGCGTTCTTGGCACTATGCCAACCTTGGTTAGCCTGTCTGCGTTTGTGGCATGCCAGGAACGTTGTCGCTCGTAGGCGCCGACGCCTCCAGCGCTAGTCACGCGAAATGTAGCGAAAGGGAAGGTACCTCCGAAAATTATCGCTCGAGAATACCTTCCTACATGCGTAGTTAAGTTAAACCAAGTGAAGACCTAGCAGCAACCAAGTTAATACCTAGCAGTAGCAGCCAGTAAGTTTCGCCGTGCCTAAGCTTTGCAGGACCGAATCCAAACCACGGCCGGACTCGACTCTCCTCCGTGTCTAAACTTACCCGTTTTTTTTCTTTTTTTGTTCCTGCCTCAGCCCGCCGGAGGAGGAGGTGTTTATTATACATAAGGAAGAGACGCTTAATTCTGCAGCCCATAAGGGAGCACGGCGCAGCCCGCCGCGAACAGAAGAGAGGCGGGGGTCGGGAAGGCAGGGAACTGGCGAGGAGGAGACCGCGTGCGCATGCACGTGGTCTCCTACTCCTCCTTCGCGTTGCCATGGCTACGGCACGGCAGTTTCTTGGTACGCACCAGAAATTATGGCTGGCTTAAACAGCTTCGCTGTTGATAGTTCTGCACCTTGTAGACTGTCAATGAAATCATCTATGCGCGAGAGAAGGTACACTTCCTTGTGTGTGATATTGTTAGGCGCCGGTAGTCGACACAGAACCGCACAGAACCATCTTTCTTTGTAACGAGGACGACAGGGGATGCCCATGGACCGTTGGAAGGTCGTACCACCGCGCGGCAAAGCATGTCGTCGACCTGTTCATTGATTACACGGCGCTCTGCAGGAGATACACGATCTGGGCGTTGCCGCAATGGCGGTTGCGAGCCAGTGTCAATGCGGTGTGTAACTGTTGATGTCCGGCCTATTAAAGTTTGCCCTTCATCGAAAGGAGAACGAAACTCTTCGAAGAGGCACAAAAGTTGAGGTTGCTGGACCGACGTAAGGTCATCGGCGCTAACACATCACTGGACGGTCCCTCACAGGTAGAAATAGAAGTGACCTCTCTGGAACTAGCACAGCAATGGTCATCGGGGACGTCTATAACTTGCATGTCTTCGATCGCTTGTACATGGCCGAGACATTCCCCTCGAAGCAGCATCACAGAGTATGGAAACGGGTTGCAAATGAAAATGGTGCTGTAGCCCTGCTAGATGTCCACTGTCGCAAAAGGTAGCAGCAGGCCTATCCGAGTGAGGAAGCGGTCAGATGGAGACAGTAGTGTAACAGCGTCGCAGAGGCCACTGTAGTACATTGACAGGACCGTTGACGCGTTGGGAGCAACGTGGATGTCGTCTTGGACATGTAGCTTCCTCGACAGCGAAGTATTGTCGGTGAGCGGCAAATCTAACAGCGGCGAGAGTTCCATCTCGGCCCGCGCCCAATGAATAACGGCATTGTGGTGCGAGAGGAAATCCCAGACGAGGATAATGTCGTGAGAACACGAGGTGAGGATGATGCATTCTATGGCGCACAGGAAGTCGTCAATAGCAACACGAGCAGTGCAAGCCGCTAAGGCGTGGATATATGCTGAGCACTGGATGTGCGGAGGGTTAGTCCAGAAAGGGGCGTCGTGAGTTTGCGAAGTAGGCGGCAAAGCTTAGCGTCCATAACACATAAGCGGCTCCTGGGTCCACGAGTGCAGGTGCGCGAACACCTTCAACAAGCACTTCGATCACGTTTGAAGGACTGCGTTGAGGACTTTCACGTTTCTACGGTGCCGCAGCCCTTGCCTCTTGGACTGCAATGATTAGTTTTCCTCATCCCGAGTTACGGGACGGGGTCGCATCGGTGACACTGAGCGAGGGCGCGGAGACGGTGAACGGCGGGTAGTTGGCGCCGGGCGCGCAGTCGGTGACATAGCCGAATGGGGGTCGAAATATGGACGGTTTAACTGGCGTGTCACGGCTGAGGCGGCGCTAGGCGGCTGAACGCGATTACAATAACGAGCGACGTGGCCGGCATAGCCGCACGGGAAGCATATCGGCCGGTTGTCGGAAGTACGCCACCGGTTCGCTGGGGTAGGTCCCATCCATGTAATCGTAGTCGCGTAGGACAGGGCGGCTGCTGGTATGACGGCATGGCGGGCTGCGGTCGGGGCCTAGCCGCGACGTCAGCATAACGGATAGGCACACTCGGAGAGAGTGGTTCAGTCCTCGCGTAACTGAGTAGCTGAGCGTAGCTGAGTGGTGCAGCCGTCGGGACTTGTTGGAGGGTCGCGACGACATCGGCGAAGCTGAGTGGAATAGCCACAGAAATGTGTTGATGCTAGTCTGGGAAGATCTCGGCGATTTCCTGCTCGATCACGCGACTGAGCGAGGGCATAACATTCGTTGCGGGCTGTTGCACATGCGGCGGCTGAGCGAAGATTAGCAAGGAGAGCTGGCGTGCAACTTCTTCCCGAACGAACGCTTTCATTTCTGTAAGCAGTGCTGACTGGTCGGAGATGGTGACCAAACCAGCAATGTGTTCGTCACGCGATGAAGGCTCGTCACGTGACGAGCGCTGCCTTCGTAGCTCCTCGTAACTTTGGCATAGGGTGACGATGTCTGTCACGGACTGAGGATTTTTCGCAAGTAGCATGTTGAACATGTCTTCGATCGCTTTCTTGACATTTCTTATTTTGTGTGATTCCGACATCGTCGCGTTGACTCTTCTGCACAAGTCCAGAATATCTTCAATGTAGCTGGTAAATGATTCACCCAGCTGCTGTGCACGTCCTGGCAAACGCGATTCAGCTCGCAGCTTGCGCACCGCTGGGCGACCACACACGACCACTAAAGAAGTCTTGAACAAGGACCATGTCGGAAAATCAGTTTCATGGTCATCGGCGCTAGAAGAACCAAACACATCACTGGACGGTCCCTCACAGGTGGAAATAGAAGTGACCTCACTGGAACTAGCACAGGAATGGTCATCGGGGACGTCTCTGACTTGCATGTCTGCGATATCTTGTACATGGCCGAGATATTCCCCTCGAACCAGCCTTCTGCCTACGCTGTAGGCAGAAGCACCCTCCACCACTTGTAAAGGCGTGTATTAGACACCAGCCGTTTGGGCCGACTGTTGTTTCAGGGTCCGAGCACTCAGCACGAGCCGCGTTTCTCGAGGAAAGCGCAGGTGGGATCGACCCACTAGAAAGGGCTCGAGAGCATGACCCATTATGGCATTCCTATCCTTCGCTACAAGATATATATATATATATATATATATATATATATAATATCTTGTAGCGAAGGATATATATCCCAGGCAGCACAACCAGGCTGGCCCCAGCACGGCATTATCACGGCAAACACCGGCACAAATATAGGCCCGAAACCGGCAGCGCTACCCGCGTCAGGAATGGCCCATGTGGCCATGCCACTAAAGGGCCTATTTCGGCCATCGAGTGGTAGTGCCAATACAGGCAGATCGCCGTCTCTGCCGTTAATTGCCATTCTAGTGTCCCACCTTGCCTACTGGCAGCGCCGTTATTGGTCAATAGCCGGCTCTGCCGCTTTTATTCGATTTATTGTCCCGTATTACCCACTGGCATTGCCATATTGTTATGTGTGTGGGCGATGCCGTAATTTCCTACAATTTTAAATTGGGCAAAAATTGCATGGTAGCTCGATGCAACATGCAATGATCTACTATAAAATCACCAAATAATGATACATAATTTCTTTATTGGTCTTAAAATAGGTTGATACAGATTGTCGCTCGTATCCCCTATCCTGTGGGTCACCTACGAAAGCTTTGTTTATGACGCTACGGGGTTGAGGCTCGGCTCACAAAAGGGGCACTTGAAGATGCTGAACGGGTTGAGCCGCTTCGTCGTAACGCCGCCTTCTGCTATTAGCACAGTCGACGGCGCCTGACAGCCACATTCTTATGAAGTCTTGCGCTTCATTGATGTCGATCTCTGCGTCTCTCAGGCACCATCTGCATACAATACATACACCTATATTATCCCAACACTGCCTGTAGTGCATAATATAAGCAAGAGGCACAAAACTGAGAAATTAAATGCGTATCACCTGTTCGCACTCTGCATAGCCGCATGTTAAACAGTCTCTTGCTTTTATTCCCATGCAGGCTGTATGACAGTTGGAACTGCATGGCCCATGATGGCGTTCATTATATTGAAGGCAACCTCCCACACACATGATTCCTCCATTCAAACAAGTTGTTGAAGCTGAAAAAAGAAGCAGAAGTACGTAAAAATTAGGTAGGAAATGCCGCTGCATCGAAATATGCGATTTTTGTTCTATCTAGCCAATTATGATGAATTATGCCTTCATTACAAGACTTCTCGTAAGGGCTTGTGGGTAGCTGTACTTAGCCTTTGGCAATGCGTAAGCTTTTAGAACAGAGGTGGCAAAGAAAGGGTGCATTGTTTCATGATAAACACCTCAGCAAGCTGCAATACAACAGATTATAGTTTTGCAGGAAGTCCTGAACACTAGTCAGCTCACAGAATATAGTTCCTCAGTAAGGAATTACGACAATCCAACTTTGGTCTTCTTCAGTGTACCAGCCGAAATGTGCCGTGTTGCGTTTTCAGACAGTGCGTTTCAGCTGACGCTGAAGCGGTGCAGCACCGTCTACGTACATAGTAAAAAGTGGCCGTACATTATCTCTGTAAAAAAAGAAAATACACGTATTAGGCAATGCACTTAGTTGAAACACTATACTTGAGAATAAAAATAAGACAGTTGTACTTAACTTGCGATAAACGAGTTTATTTCGCAGTAAATGCAGTTTTCCGACGTTTGGCTAGTTGTTTATGTTTCACCCGATAGTAGTGTGGAACCAAGTTTGTAGTGGCGAAAGTGAAGCCACTGGTACTGAACACGCTGCTGGTCAAGTTGATGCATGCTTCGCAAGCAATACATGGTACAAGCAATGCGGGCAACGGCAGCTCACAGGCGGAAGCAGAATGTGTACGGGTCCCTCGTCCTCCGAGAGACCGAGAGTCCCCACGTTTTTTTGGCAGCGGGCAAGGTCCGCGCAGGGAGCAACAAATTTAACAGGGCATCATTCACGCTTCTTTGTGCACCCATCCGGTTCTAAGTAGTAGCGCAGGCTCGGCTGTGCGCATAATAGACCGTGCATACCTTCGATATGGTGGCTAGAAGGGGGAGGTGGGAGCAACGCAGCCGTCGGAGAGCGCGGCGCGTGTTGCAGTGATTCATGATGCCGAGTGGTGGCGCGCGCGTCGAAACTAAGATGCCTCGCTGTAGTTAGGCTGCTGTCGGAGCTAGCGAGTGCGCTCGGTTGGCATGGTTCTGATCGGTTATTTTTTGCTCCACGCTCGCTTCTGTTCGCATTCACGCTGTGGAGTTGTGCCTCCTTGCGGTGACAATATTTCTACACATTGTCATGCCGTAAGAAGTAATGGCAAGTCGCATGAGAAGACAGACGCACCGTTTTGCGCCGGGCTGCACAACAGGCTATTTTTCTGCTAGAAAAGCAGAAAAAAAAACACCCCTTTTCTCGGTGTCTGATGACGATGAGGCACTTAAAGCGTGGCAGCTGACCGTGCCCCGTGCAGCCTAGGCCTTAGACAGGACTTCGAAGATCTGCCTGCACTTCGAACCCCAGTTGAATCATATACAGGGTGTCCCAACTATCGTGCAACAAGATTTTAAAAAGTATGCAAATGTCCCGTAACTGGGCAGAACCAAGGCAATGTTCTTTGACGTCGCTTCTAGATACTCAGATTATTTTTTGAATCTGCCTAATTATTCAAATATTATAATTAGATGAAAAGTATCCATGAGAAAATTGTAGAGCAATATGAAAAACTCCCGATACAGCTTTCTGTTGCTCAATATGTGTTACATAAAAGTGTTTATCCCAGCGTGAACGAAGCCCGCGAATACGCGCAAAATTGGCGCGCGACTGGCCGCTCGAGGCACTTTGCGTGTATTCACTGGGTTAATTCTTTTACCCTAGGAAAAACACTATTATGCAGCACGTATTGAGCAACAGAAAACTGTATCGGTAGTTTTTCAAGTTGCTCTACAATTTTCTCATGGATACTTTTCATCTAATTATAATATTGAAGAAGTTGAATAATTACTTAGGACTAATTATGTAAGTAGGTGGAATGCAAAAATAATCTGAGTATCTACAAGCGACGGCAAACAAGACTGCCTTTGTTCTGGCCAGCTACGGGGCATTTGCGTATTTTTAAATCTTGTTGCATGTTAGTTGGGACACCCCGCATATTGAATCCTTTAATCAAGTGCTGTCTGTCGTTCTTTTGAGTATTCTTCATGGTGACCACCATTCTAGTTGATCGCATTGGCGACTAAATTAGGGTTGTTTACTTAACTCCTATATGGAATGATTTCTGAAGCCAATGATTTCTGGTATTAACCAATTTGACGAGCAGGAGGATGCAGTGCGTCGCAGTAATATGACGTAAGGAGCTCTTCACTGCGAGCCTAGAAATCGGTGCAGCTTTCTTTACCCACACCACTAGCATAATATTCTTCGCATTAGCTGAAATAATTTTTGTTCACTCCCGACGATTCGGGAAAGCACGTCGAACGCGTGCGACCGAGACCAAAAAAAAAATCTTTGTGCCGGCTGTGACGTGCCTGAAGCGAATGCACCTTTAACACTGGACCAGAGGATAAGAAATTGTCGCAGTTTCACCCGAAAGGGGAAGCATCAATTGCGATAGCAAATTGATGCCGCTTTGGAGTGTCCATATAATCGCTATCGCAATAAAATAATGGGGTTTTACGTGCCAAAGCCACGATCTGATTATGAGGCATGCCGTAGTGGGGGACTCCGGAAAATTTGGACCAGCTGGAGTTCCTTAACGTGCACCTAAATCTAAGTACACGGGTGTTTTCGCATTTCGCCCCCATCAAAATGCGGTCGCCGTGGCCGGGATTCGATCCCACGTCCCCGTGCTTAGGAGCCGAACACGATAGCCACAAAGAAACCACGGCGAGTCCATCGGAGGATATCTGCTAGTCATTTATTGTCTCCTCTATTAACAAGGTACGGTATGCATTAACTTAATGCTAGTTATGTCAAATATGCTAGCGCTAATTGCGAGCAGAAACGCCTGTTTCGAAACCCGCGGCACCAACTGCCGTGCCTCCGCGCCCGGGGAGCGATCTTGCTGTCGACTGCAGCGCCGCCGCTGCCGTCATGATTGCTTGCAACTCTCCGCCGCCGCCGTTGCTCCCCCTTCTAGCCACCGTACCTTCGACACTGCAAAGTGAGGGGACGCAAGGAAAACGTGGTGAGAGTGAAACGCATTCTTGGTGTTTTGACGTCACTTCGCCTGATAGTAGTGAAAAACGACACGCGCACGTTTTTTTATTCTTTTATTTATTTATTTTTTTATTTTTCCAAAAGCTGATGTGGCTGAAGGAGCAGTAGTACTTGTGCTGATTTTATGATATATTATATCTAAATGTAAAACATGACAAATGAACCTGTAGAACAACTCAAAGTGATCAATGAATGTTTTCATCGTTATTTCTTTTTTACGCTCATTGTCCCAGGAGAACGGTAGAGCAATACAACGTGTGCGCAAAGGGGTAGTCCGGCGCACAGCATCACTTTCTAAGATGCCCCCATGCATTTCTTGCTTCTGGGTACATAATACAACCTCCCCCTTCGGAAAAAAATGAAAAAAAAAAAAACACAAAGCAGCGGCAGCCGTATCTAATCAACCTCGCGACAATACCTTACGCGGCGCATAACATAGAAGTGAAGCCCAAAAAGAATCTCGTTCAAGTTTGCCATATTAATTTACTTAATTATGTTAGTATAGTGTCAAAGCCCGAAGGCTTTACATAAAAAAGCGGGCAGTTTTTTTTTTCTTCTTTTCCTAAGCAAGAAAGCTTCAAACGTGGCCGCTGCGAGAAAAACGTCGATGGGAGGTAGAAAAGTATGTCCTTTAAGCAACGGGAGTAATAAAATAAATCCTAATAAACAAACTCAAGCGAGATCGCATACGGCGACAAGTTAAACCAAGCGCACTGGCTACACGTGAGTAATTGTATGTATCAAAACACGGACAGCAAGCTTTTGGACACTTTCGAGAGCTTGCGATAAGGTATAGCAGTTGCTGGATTCCAGACGGAACTGGTGTACTCGAAGGTTGACCTCACCATGGATTTATAAAATAAAAGCTTCCCATGAAGAAAATTTCGGAGCAAGAAACAAAACATGCGGTTGACATTGGGAAATTGAAAACTCAACATACATACTCCAAAAATTTGTGTGATGTGTATACCGAGATATCTACAAGAGGAAGAAGTTACCAGAGGTGCGTCGTTGAGGGTGTAAATGGGAGTCTGAATTTTATAAGGAATAAGGAAGCTTATGTATGCCTCTTTGCAAACACAAAACAACGATAGATTTATTGATTAGCTGATGTAAGATGCAAACGTCAGCGAACAATTTATTCAAATCTGTGTTGCTCTCACAAAAAGAGTTCACCTACTTGAAAAAAAAAAAAAAACACCGCATATCCACGGGGTGAATGATGACGAGTGGGCGAAGCTCCGGAGGGAATCATCGGTAAACCGTGAATCGTCCGTGTAATTCGCCCAGTCTCGCCTCACTAAATCGAACGATTGACTTCCACCAATGACACGCGCCATATGTGAGGTCATTCCTATTTTATAACAGCGCCCTTCATTATAATTGCACCATCTCCCGCTTAAGGGGACGCTAGCACAAACGCGTTAGAAACGTGCAGTACTCTCTAGTAAGGGGCAGAGGCCACAGCGTCTTACGCAGCCGTTTACACATGCCGGAACATGCACCGCGTTTGCCGACGCCATCAGCGTTTATGAATACGGGGGTAAGGCGGAGAGGCCACAGCGTCTTACACCAGCTTCTCACACGGGCCGTAACGTGCTAGCACAAACGCGTTAGAAACGCGCAGTCTTTCGTTAATGTTGGGTATTTATTGTCATCGTGGTGCGTGTGTCCATGTGCGCTTCGTGGCATAGTGGTTAGCGCCGCGCGTTCGTAAGCGAAGGGTCCCTGGTTCGATTCCGCGCTATGGACACAAATTTCGGAATTTTTTTTCGTAAAAGTAGACGTGGCTACCTACTACGACGACGACTACTACTACTACTTCTACTACTACATACTACAGAGGAGGGACAGATCCACACCCTAAGGAGCTTCGCCCCTAAAATGTATATATATATATATATATATATATATATATATATATATTTGGGTAGTTTTTAGGTTAGGTTAGGAGCTTAGTAGGTAAGGAGCTTCGCCCCTAAAATGTGTATATATATATATATATATATATATATATATATATATATGAGAAGTTTTTTTTAGGGGCGAAGCTCCTTAGGGTGTGGGTCTGTCCCTCTTCTGTAGTATGTAGTAGTAGTAGTAGTCGTCGTCGTAGTACTAGGTAGCCACGTCTACTTTTATGAAGAAAAAAAATTCCGAATGTTGTGTCCGTATCGCGGAATCGAACCAGGGACCCCTCGCTTCCGAACGCGCGGCGCTAGCCACTACGCCACGAAGCGCACATGGACACACGCACCACGATGACAATAAATACCCAACATTAACGAACGACTGCGCGTTGCTAACGCGTTTGCGCTAGCGCGTTACGTCCCGTGTAAGAAGCTGGTGTAAGACGCTGTGGCCTCTCCGCCTTACCCCCGTATTCATAAACGCTCCTCGACTTGAACTTGACTTGCCACCGCCTTGGGCAGCGCGTTCGAAACGCGTTGAAGGCGGTGGCAAGTCAAGTTCAAGTCGAGGAGCGTTTATGAATACGGGGGTTATACTCTCTCAGCAGTCATGTTAGCCAGAAGGGTCTTCCCGCCGCCTCATTCTAAGCGAAGCAGGCCGCAGGCGGTCACGCTCAGACTCCTGCAAACGAACTCCTACCCAAATCCAGTGTCTCTTAACAGCATATATCCTGATATTTATCCGAATTGTTGTTGCGCGGCTTGTGGTGACGCTGCTACTTTGGCTCACATGCTCTGGGAGTGCGAGTCGTTGGGCCCGAAGTTCAGCAAGGAAGAGTGGGACGCACTCTTGCGAAGTCCCCTCTTTGAAGACCAAATCCTGGCCGTCCAGCGCGCCCGTGATCGGGCTGGCAGGCTAGACCTGTCAGTCCCGTCGTGGGATTAGCCGGGTGCGCGTTTTATCGCGTTTTGCTGGACCCAATAAAAGTTTATTCACTCACTCCCTCACAGCAGTCATGTGATGGCGTCGGCAAACGCGGTGCACGTTCCGGCATCTGTAAACGGCTGCGTAAGACGCTGTGGCCTCTGCCCCTTACTAGAGAGTACTGCACGTTTCTAACGCGTTTGTGCTAGCGTCCCCTTAAGCGGGAGATGGTGCAATTATAATGAAGGGCGCTGTTATAAAATAGGAATGACGTCACATATGGCGCGTGTCATTGGTGGAAGTCAATCGTTCGATTTAGTGCGGCGAGACTGGGCGAATTACACGGACAATTCACGGTTTACCGATGATTCCCTCCGGAGCTTCGCCCACTCATCATCATTCGCCCCGTGGATATGCGGTGTTTTTCTCTTTATACTTGTTTCACTTTTTAATCACAAATTTTATTCAGTAGCTTACATTTTTATCCAGTAGCGTTCATTTTCTGTTTTTTTTTTTTCATTCTATTTACATTCTCATTTCTAGGACTCTTTCAGCCATCCGTCAAGGTTCGGAATGGCGCGGCGGGCCACGAACATTCCTGTTCTTTTTTATTTTTCTTTATTTTCTGTTACCTTCAAACGGAGAGCGCCTTCTGTAGTCATTTTGGTCGTCTGACCAAACCTTTTCTCTTCACTCCCCCCCTCCCACCACCGTCTATCGGTTGTGGCGTTGTCTGTGTTCTCTGCCTTCCCCTTTCTCTTCAGTGTAGATATATTTGGTGTCGTGCAAAATAAGCATTTCATTGTAAGTTAGCGTTGGGATTGTCTCACATTCGTGTCCCTTCTATGTGCTGCTTTCTTATTGGAAATATGCTCCAATAGCCCAGTAGAAACCTCTTCTCCAATATGGCGCCACTTCATTTTTTCCCCGGTTCTTTCTGCGGGGAGGAATTTACGCCTACTGTGCCAGTTGGTCTGAAAATATCATCTGGCATCCAAAAAAAAAGTTGTCGCAGTTTCACCTGAAAGGTGAAGCATCAATTGCGATAGCAAATTTGAAGAGAGCTATACGGAGTAATGATAGCAGCTTTATCAGCTTGAAATGAGGTTTATTGATGCAGGCGTAGATGTAGGTCCTTGGACATGCAGCAGCACCGGCAACACGCAGAACTGTTGTCGACGCCGTCGGCGTTTTGCCCGCGTTCGCTCAAAATGCGTGCGGCGTTGGTGACTGTTGCCGGAGCCTCTGATATAAATAGGCACTTGGTGCCGCCGCTGCACGTCGCCTCCCTTCCCTCCCTCTCCCCCCACGGCCTTTCGTGCGTCGGAAGAAGGCACGTTTGCTCTACATATATGGTGATTGTAGAAGAGGAAAGAGACGCCTACTTCTGCAGCCCTTAAGGGAGCACAGAGCAGAACGCGCGTTTGTTCTCCGCCGTGCGTTCACTCCCCGTGAAAGCGCGCGTCCCTCGCGCCCTTTCACTCGCACATACAGCGTTCGGCGCGCGGCGACGATTTCATCTCCATTGACGTCATACGGAACCTCACGGCGACGGCGACGCCAACGGCAGAAATCTGCTTTTGAGTGTCCATATAATTGCTATCGCAATCAAAACACGCACGACAGACCTTGCCGGGAAAGGCACCTAAGATTATAATAGAGCTGGCTGCAGGAGACACTACTACACGGCTCGATGTGCTCTTTATGGAGAAAAATAATATGGGGAGCAGTCATCCAAAATGACTTGTATTGTACTGGCAATAAAATTTACAGCCGCTACAGAAGTTCTGCTAGCAAGGGCATTACTGGCAAGCGGTACAGATGATTGCACCATAAAGTTATGCAGTATTTTGAAATTCACTACCCGCAACACTAATTAAACGACGCGCATGTAAGCATACATGCTTTTTAATTATACACCCCCTTGAATTTGTTATTGTGCCTATCGAGGATGCACACGGCAAACGCGCATTGCTGCGTTATAATGGAGTGCCCTTGTGTCACTTGTAAACAATTTGCGATTGAATGATGCAACACAATAAATAAAATTACGCGAAAGTTAACAGCCTTTGTAATAAAACAAAAAATATGCAGAACATATATAATAATTTAGTACGAAAAAAAAATACCAGAGTGATCTCGTTGCAGTTGGAGTGAGCGGTGAAAAATTCAAATAAATATTGCATGCTGTATAACATATATAATCAGGATTGGCCAGCGAATGGTGCGTGAAAGGTAATATTGAAATGCCGTTCTGTTTGACAGGCCAATATTTAAGGGTCTATCAGAACTGCTAAACAATGTGGCTATGCCTATAGCTTTGAACGGACGTTGTTCACCAATGTTTGGAGATGTACCGCCAATGAGGGCACTCTAACGGCAAAGCAGGCCCGGGATAGCCAGTTGCGTCGCCCGGCCTAGCTATTAACGGGCATTCACCGGCACGGTAGGGCCAGCGCTGGATGTCTGTTACATTGGCTTTGCCAGCACTGGCATTACGGAGGCAACGGCGGGCCTTCGCGGCCCGGCCAGTGCCGGCTGAAAACCATCATCGGCCCTAATTGGCCCCATGTAATGTGCTGCCTGGGATATATCTATATGTTGTGGCGAAGGATATATATATATATATATATATCGAGAGAGAAAGGTGAACTAAACGATGCGACATGAGCGCCCAGACGTCGCCCCCACACATCAGATATACTTCAGGAGCCTCTGTCTTAATGTCGACTTTTTCACAGCCAGGCTGTTTAAGCCAGCCGTTATTTAGTAGAGAGCTATACTCCGTATAGCTCTCTACTAATTTGCTATCGCAACTGATGCTTCGCCTTTCGGGTGGAACGGCGAGAATTTTTAATATAAATGCGCATTTGGTGCCGCAGCGAAACGTCGCCTCCCCTCCCTCCCTCCCTCCCTCCCTCCCATCCTGCCATGCCTTTTCGCGCGACGGCAGAAGTCGCGTTTGCTCTCTATATATGATGATTATAAAGCAGTAAAGAGACGCTTAATTCTGCAGCCCTTCAGGGAGCACGGCGCAGAACACGCGTTTGCTCTCCGACGTGCGTTCGCTCCCCGTGAAAGCGCGCGTCCCTCGCGCCCTTTCACTCGCACATACAGCGTCCGACGCGCGGCGACGATTTCATCGCCGTTGACGTTGACCTCACGGCGACGGCGACGACGACGCCGACGGCAGAAATCCGCTTTAGAGTGTTCATATAATTGCTATCGCAATAAAACGCCGCCGCCATCGACAACAGTTTTGCGCGTTGTTTGTGGGGCAGGGCTGCGCGCATGCGCCGCAGTGGGAGAGCGCGCACGCACACGCACAGTCTAGGGTGCCTCGATGCCCTCTTTGCCCACCGCTCCCCTTCCACTGGGAAGTCGCATGTGCTCTCCGCCATGCGTTCGTTCCCCGTGAAAGCGCGCGTCCCTCGCCCTCACGCGCTTTCACTCGCACATACAGTATACGGCGAATGAGAGTTTTTATTGCGATAGCAATTATATGGACACTCCAAAGCAGATTTCTGCCGTCGGCGTCGCCGTCGCCGTCGCCGCTGCCGTGAGGTTCCGTATGACGTCAATGGAGATGAAATCGTCGCCGCGCGCCGCCGAACGCTGTATGTGCGAGTGAAAGGGCGCGAGGGACGCGCTCTTTCACGGGTAGTGAACCCACGGCGGAGAACAAACGCGCGTTCTGCGCCGTGCTTGCTTAAGGGCTGCAGAAGGAGGCGTCTCTTTCCTCCTTTACAATCGCCATATATGTAGAGTCAGTCAGTCATAAAACTTTATTCTCGGTACTGGGAGTGATGGGTTCTGCGACCCCACCAGATGGCCCTCAGTCAGTGCTGAAGGCGACCTCTCGGGCTCGAGCTGTGACCCGGACTTGTACTTCCAGTATATGTAGAGCAAACGCGCCTTCTTCCGACGCGCGGAAGGCGGTGGGGGGGGGGGTGGAGGGGGAGGGAAGGGAGGTGACGTTTAGCTGTGGCACCAAGTGCCTATTTATATCAGAGGCTCCTGCAACAGTCGGCAACGCCGCACGCATTTTGTGCGAACTAGGGCAAAACGCCGACGGCGTCAACATTAGTTCTGCGTGTTGCCGGTGCTGCTGCATGTCCAAGTTTATACAGCTGATAAAGCTACTATCACTACTCCGCATAGCTCTCTACAAATTTGCTATCGCAATTGATGCTTCGCCTTTCAGGTGAAACTGCGACCACTTTTTTTTTTCTATTGCCGGACGCGACCATCGAAGAATGAGCCCTTAACAGCTTCGCTGTAATAAACTTTCTTGCCGAGGCGGGATTCGAGCCCGCGTACCCCCGGTCCCAAATCATGCGTCGCAACCACTAGGCTACACAGCCATGCTAGCAGAAGATGCATTTATGTGAACCATGTGGTTGCGTTCGAGCGTCGTCGTCTTCGTCCACTGCTGGCGCGTTCGTACGCTAGTGCTCTGCGAAGTGATGAGGTTTTGGGCGCTATGCGAGGGAGAGGGAGAGAGATGCATTCACAGAGTGGGTCTCCTGGAACGCGGTGTCGGTGTTGCAAGCTGTGACGCGCAGTGACGGCTGTAAGTCCGAAACGTGCGAAAATAAATTATCATCATCATGAGTAATAAGATAAAAAGTTCGCGCGCACTTCCGGAGAATGCTGGGCTACGATCGCCAAGCTTCGCTGTTTCAAGTGTTGCGCGGCCGAGTGCAAGGTTAAGCGCTTTCTATTCTTTTTTTATTGCGTTACTTTGACTTACGGCATCAAAAGGAAGTGTTACACATGATTGTGAAGCTTTGTCTCTTGCAGAAAGTTCAATAACGAGCTATGATCAGGGCCAAAGACCCACTTGTGTAAGTCTGGCGGCCGATTATGGTGGAGACTCACATGGCTCAGATGACTTCGACTAGGTGACGCGACGTCATCGTGCCTCGTTGTCTCTTAGTAGGGTATGCAGACGCGCCTGTCCATAACAAGTGCTAGAGGTCTGCCTCCCGTAGTGGCGCAGGACAGCACAGGCATCTAGAAGAGGCGTCGATATATCCCCACTGCGTGCGGATGTACGGTGTGACAGCTGCACTAACGCGAACTCTTCGGAGCGATACCTCCTCATCACGGGTGAGGCCACCCGGGAAGTCACAACCACACGGAGGTATGAGACCTCGCGTGGTGCGCCAACGAATTTCTTTTTAATGTCCACTGTTTCAGCGTGCGGAAGCATGAGCAGAGACAACGGGTGCACGACTGTCAAGGGATGGCATGCGGCGTCTGCCGCGGTATGAGCGGGTATACTTCATCGACGAATCCAGCATACTCGAACCGGGCATGGATAAGTCGTCGCACAGCGGTGAAAGTGCATCGATACAGCTGCTGAACGATCAACGTGACGGAGTGAGCGCACCGCTTCCGTCAAATCGCTGTAGATGATCACGCTATGTGGGCGTTGTACCTTTGCGATTGGCAACAGAGCGGTGAGGCCATCACGGAGTGCAACTCGCTCCGTCAGTACCGAGGTAATGGGTGTATCCAACTCATAAGAACACGTCTGGTTTACATCTGGATAAGACGGGCACACCAAAGAAATATGAAGAATTGCCGAACTCGACTCGGCGTCTACAGGTCTAGTTCCTGCCATACTTCTGCCAACGCGCTACCGTCGAGCGTAAGTCGCATAGGGGCTTGGCTTAATGTTAATTGGAATAACGGCTATCCCCGTTTGTTCTCTGATCCACACTGCTCTCTTCCTGTCTGTTAACGTTCGGCCTAACATTATATACATATATATATATATATATATATATATATATATATATATATATATTATAATGAAGCAGAGGCGCCCCTGGGTATGTGCCGACTGAGGAGGAAGACGAAGGACCGTGCCGTGATCGCGAGAGAACCCCGGGCTACAAACAGTCCTTGCAGTGCCTACCAGTACCTAGCATTCTTACAACGTTATCGACGACAATAAACCTCGTCGCATTTGGTGGAGGTTGCTGAGATCTTTCGCCTCGTCCTGGAGCTCCGCACTCGAATCCTGCCAACACCAACACGATCGCCCTGCACTATGCCTGATCCAGCCACTTCGTTGCCTGCACCACCGGCTGCCACTGTCGTCTGCGCCGGCATCCCTCTTCATCGCGATCCACCCATTTTCAGTGGGACCGCCGAACACGACGTGGAATCGTGGCTCTCATCGTACGAACGTGTAAGTGCCCATAACAAATGGGACGACCAGGCTAAGCTGTCCTATGTGTCCTTCTATCTCGCCGACGTAGCCAAACTGTGGTTCTTCAACCACCAATCAGACTTTTCAAGCTCGTCAGCATTTAAGACCCTTTTTGCCGAAGTGTTTGATCGCCCCGCTGTGCGTAAGCTACGCGCTGAACACCGTCTGCGCCAGCGCGCACAGCAGCCTGGAGAGACATTCACCAGCTACATCGAGGACGGCGCATTCCAGATGCTGCTGGCAAAAAGCCCAACGAGCGTATCAGTCCTTACTAACCTATGTCAGAGCTTTGACGAGCTGCGCCGCCAACGTTCCATCGCTCGCCAAAACATTCAGCTCACCGATTCCGTCTCGAGCATTGCGGTTTCTGCCGACCTTCTGCCAAACTCGACCCTATCGCAACACATAAAAGATTTTATTCGTGAAGAGGTGGCCAGGCAGCTATCGCTGCTGCCTCACAGCGACTCACCTTCGGCAGCTTTGACTCCGACGCTACAGCAAGCCATCCGGAATCAGATATCGGAAGCGCTTCCTGCAGCTCCTCCAACCTCCCCACCCAACCCTATGAGTGTGCCGCAGCCATATGCCAACTTTCCCACCCACCCTACGTCGTTGCGGCTCAGTTACGCAGCCGTGGTTGCACGGCCTCCTCCGCCGCCAGCTTCCTTTTCATCGCCCATGCATCCGGCTTCATTTCCAGTTGCCCGACCGTCACCGCAGTTTTTTCGTCCAACCTCGACGTGGCGCACTGAAGACAACCGGCCTATCTGCTTCGCCTGCGGCATTGCTGGCCATGTGGCGCGCTTCTGCCGCCGCCGCGCCCCAACAACGCCTACCACCTTTGAAACGCCCACCTACGCACCACAATACGCCGCCGCGTCTCCATTTTCACCGAGACGTCTTGAAACTGATCGCCGATCAGAAACTCGTCGTTCCCCTTCCCCTCATCGGCGTTCGATTTCGCCGCTGCGTCGTCCAGCTTCCACTGAAGCGGGAAACTGACTGGTGCAGTTCCTGAAGCAAGAACTGCTAATACGTCGACGTTCTCAAGACCTCCATCTTCGCCGCAAAATGTTATTACCGTTTTTGTCGAGGGAGTACCCGCAGTTGCGCTAGTCGATAGCGGAGCCGCCGTTTCCGTCATTCATGAGAACCTTCGTCGCAAACTCCGAAAAGTGACTACAGCTCCCTCTGGCCTTGTGCTCGCCACTGCCAGCGCGCAGCGAATTCAACCATCAGCTGTATGCACGGCCCGTGTTGTCATCAACGACGTTCTGTACATAATCGAGTGTTTCATGCTACCATCGTGCTCTCACGACCTCATCCTTGGTTGAGATTTTCTGTCACGTCATCATGCTGTCATTGACTGTTCGCGCGCAGAAGTTTCGCTTTTAACACTATGTGAATCACGGCTGACCTGCTCTCCTCGCGTTGCCGATAAACTCATTGTTGATGCCGACACAACCATACCCCCTGAGTCGTCGCTGGCTGTTGTCCTGTCGTCTGCTGCCGACTCTGACGCCACTGTAGTGTCCACGCCGTCCAATGTGTTTGCTCAGCGCAAGGGCATCGTTCTTCCGTTTGCCGTGCTCACTATAACATCTGGGTCAACTGTTATGCTGGTCACCAACTACTACCAGTACCCGATCAGCCTACTGCGTGGAGAGACCCTAGGATACGTGCAGGCGGTCGACTACGTTGACGATCTCGATGTTCCTACCGACTCCCACCGTTGTTACGTTGACGCCATCGCTTCTGTCTCAGACTCATCGTCTTCAGTGTGTTTTGACAACGCCATCGACCCTGCTCTTTCCCCATCTCATCGCCGCCAACTTCTCGCTCTCCTTCACAAGTTTCTTTCTTCTTTCGCCTGCCATCAGACGTCATTGGGCCGTGCCACCGGTGTTTCTCACACCATCGAGACCGGTTCCCACACCCCCTTGCGACAGCGCCCGTATCGTGTATCGGCCAAAGAGCGACGAGTCATCACAGAGCAAGAGGACGACATGCTCAAACGGGAAGTCATCCGTCCTTCTCAAAATCCTTGGTCTTCACCTGTCGTGTTGGTAAGAAAAAAAGATGGCTCCATTCGTTTTTGTGTCGACTACAGACGCCTAAACAAGATAACAAGAAAATACGTTTATCCACTGCCTCGAATCGATGACGCTCTCGACTGCTTGCAAGGCGCAGAATATTTTACTTCCTTGGATCTGCGCTCCGGGTACTGGCAAGTTCCAATGGCCGAACCTGACTGTCCGAAAACCGCATTCGTTACACCCGATGGCCTCTACGAGTTTAACGTCATGCCCTTCGGGTTGTGCAACGCGCCTGCTACTTTTGAGCGTATGATCGATACCATCCTTCGCGGCCACAAATGGAAGACATGTCTATGTTACCTCGACGACATCGTCGTCTTCTCAACCGATTTTCCGACACACCTCGCTCGCCTGCATGACATTCTGACCTGTCTCGCCTCTGCCGGCCAACAGCTCAACCTCAAAAAGTGCCGTTTTGCTGCAAGCAAGTTAACCATCTTGGGTCACGTAGTCTCAAAGGACGGCGTCCTCCAGGACCCAGACAAGCTCCGCGCTGTTGCAGACTTCACTACGCCCACGTCTATCAAAACCCTCAGAAGTTTTATTGGCTTATGTTCGTATTTTCGTCGCTTCGTACGCAACTTCGCATCCATCATGGCGCCCTTGACAAGTTTACTTTCCGACAGTAACGGCATAGCAGCGTGGTCACCTGAATGTGATGCGGCATTTCAGCAGTTGCGCCACTTGTTGACTTCACCACCTATTCTTCGCCACTACGACCCTGCTGCTCCTACGGAAGTTCACACTGACGCCAGCGGAGTTGGCCTTGGTGCGGTCTTATCGCAACGGAAAGCTGGCTATGATGAATATGTCGTCGCTTATGCTAGCCGTACTCTGAAGAAAGCAGAATTAAATTACTCAGTGACAGAAAAGGAGTGCCTGGCGATCGTCTGGGAACTAAGCAAGTTTCGTCCATACCTTTACGGCCGTTCTTTCGCCGTAGTTACAGACCACCATGCCCTTTGTTGGCTTTCTTCCTTGAAAGACCCGTCGGGACGCTTAGGACGTTGGGCGCTTCGCTTGCAAGAGTACGACATCCGCGTCATGTACCGCTCCGGTCGCAAGCACTCCGACGCTGATGCGCTCTCCCGCTCCCCCCTGACGCCTGACTTGGCGCCTTTGTCAGATTCCGCGTCCACCCTGTCACCATTGACCATCACCGACATGCACACAGAGCAGCGCAAGGACCCAACACTTGCAATGTTACTTGACTACCTTGCCGCTCCGTCTGATGTCCCTTCGACACGAGCACTGCGTCGCCAAGCAACCCACTTTTCCGTGCGAGACAACATTCTATATCGCCGCAACTATATGCCGGATGGTCGGAAATGGCTCCTTGCTATACCTCGTCATATGCGCTCTGACATCTGCGCATCTTTTCACGCTGATCCCCTAAGCGCTCATGCCGGCGTCCTCAAAACTTACACAAGGTTGCGTCAGCGCTATTATTGGCGAGGCATGTACAACTTTGTGCAAAAGTACATTCAGGCTTGTACTACTTGCCAACAGGGCAAGACACCTACACACCATTTCACAGGACCGTTGCAGCCGCTACCATGCCCGGCTCGTCCGTTCGACCGCGTCGGGATCGACCTCTACGGCCCGCTTCCATGCAGCGGGTGTGGAAATCGGTAGATTATTGTCGGCGTAGATCATCTTACTCGCTACGCTGAGACTGCAGCTCTGCCGGCAGCGACCGTCCGTGAAGTTGGAATTTTCATCCTTCGCAATTTTGTTCTTCGCCACGGTGCTCCCCGAGAACTACTGAGTGATAGGGGCCGTGTCTTCTTGTCGGAGGGTGTTGAAGCCCTCCTCACGGAGTGCAGGATCATTCACCGAAAATCGACCGCATACCATCCCCAAACCAACGGCCTGACCGAACGGTTCAATCGCACACTTGGCGACATGTTGCGGATGTATATTTCATCCGACCACTCCAACTGGGACACCGTACTCCCCTTTGTCACGTTCGCATACAACACCGCGACGCAAGCGACTACCGGCTTTCCCCCGTTTTTCCTTGTGTATGGCCGAGAGCCTTCCTGCCCTTTGGACACCATACTGCCGTACCAACCTGACGCCGCAGAGTACACTCCGCTTTCCGAAGTCGCCAAGTATGCTGAAGATTGCCGTCAGCTGGCATGTTCTCTCACTAGCGAGACTCAAGAACGTCAAAAGACACGACATGACGATACTCATCAACCACCACCCAGCTTTGCTCCCAGTTCACTTGTTTGGCTTTGGATACCAGCCCATATTCCTGGCCTCTCTTCCAAACTCCTGGCGCGTTATCACGGTCCGTACCGTATCATCAATGCCACTTCACCGGTCAACTACATCGTTGCGCCGCTCACAGTGTCACCAGACCTGCGTCGTCACGGGCGAGAGACAGTACATGTCAACCGCCTGAAACCGTATTACGACCCACTCATCTCCTCTGCGCCCTGAGTCGCCAGGGTGGCTATGCTTCGCTCCCGCGGCATTGTAATGAAGCAGAGGCGCCCCTGGGTATGTGCCGACTGAGGAGGAAGACGAATTACCGTGCCGTGATCGCGAGAGAACCCCGTGCTACAAACAGTCCTTGCAGTGCCTACCAGTACCTAGCGTTCTTACAACGTTATCGACGACAATAAACCTCGTCGCATTATATATATATATATATATATATATATATATTGTTACGGGTATAACATTTATATAGGCACTATTACTATATACAAGGTTTGGACAAGCAGCGGCGATGGATGAAAGGCTGTCGCGCACCTCAGCCAACTTCGTCGTCGTCGTCCGACCGACAGTAGCAGCCCCTTCACTGTCTCGTGGCACTACCCCCCTCCTCCCTCGGGCGAGAGCGCCGACCAGGTGCTTGCTACGACATAATCAGAGGGGCCAGTTACGTACGGCTTAAGTCTCGCAACGTGCACGATAGCAGAGGGCGGTGGCGTTGACCGCACTGGCGCGGTGACTGGCTCGATCTCTTACGTAACGTCGGTGACTTGACGTAGCACCCTGTAAGGACGATCGTAGCGGGACAATAGCTTTATGGAGAGACCAATGCGGCGGGACGGAGACCACTGCAGCACGAGGGCACCTGGGGAGTAAGAAACGTCTCGGTGGCGACTATCATACAGGGCGTTTTGGGAAGCCTAAGGCACTGTGAGCCGTTCACGAGCGATCTGGCGAGCTGTATCGGAGTGCGCTATGGCGTCGCGACCGTACGTGGTGGGTGAGCTGACAGGAAGTAAAGTATCGAGAGCCAGAGAAGGTTCGCGTCCATACAGGAGGTAAAATGGGGAGTAGCGAGTGGTGTCATGTCGGTACGAGTTGTAGGCGAAAGTAACGTACGGCAAAATAGCGTCCCAATTGCGGTGATCGGCGGAGACGTACATGGAAAGCATATCGGTCAGAGTTCGGTTCAGGCTCTCTGTGAGTCCATTCGCTTGCGGGTGATAAGCAGTTGTGAGCTTGTGGTGGGTAGAGCAGGAACGAAGGTAGTCATCGATGACGCGACACAAAAAGTATCGGCCTTGATCGGTCAGAAGCTGTCGAGGAGCACCATGATGCAGGATGATGTCATGAGGGAGAAAGTCGGCGATATCCGTAGCGCAGCTGGTTGGGAGGGCACGGGTAATGGCGTATCGCGTCGCGTAGTCGGTCGCGACGGCGACCCGCTTGTTGCCCGATGTCGAGGTTGGAAAGGGGCCAAGAAGGTCGAGCCCAACACGAAAGAACTGTTCGGCGAGAATGTCTATAGGATGAAGCAGGCCAGCAGGTAACTTAGCTGGCCTCTTGCGGCGCTGGCATTTGTCGCAGCTAGCGACATACCGATGGACGGAGTAATAGAGACCAGGACAGAAGAAACGGTGGCTGACGCGATCATAAGTTCGGGTGACACCAAGGTGACCAGAAGTGGGCTCATCGTGAAGGTGGCGAAGGACAGCTGACCTCAGATGGGCAGGCACGACAAGGAGGCGTTCAGGGCCCTCAGGATGCATATTATGGTGGTATAAGGCATTCTTCCTGAAGGTATTCTTCCTGCAGGAAGAACAAGTGGAGTGAAGGGTCGGGTGTGGTGGTGTTGAGACTGTTCATGATAGACCGTAAAGCCGAGTCGCGGCGTTGTTCGTCCCGTATATTAACGAGGTCCGAGAAAGACAAGACGCAGGCGTCGGTGTCTTGCTCGGTGACGTCAGGGGAATCCACGGGATGCCGTGATAGACAGTCGGCATCTTGATGAAGCTGACCGGACTTGTGCACCACTGAAAACGAGTATTCTTGGAGGCGCAGAACCCAACGACCAAGGCGGCATGTAGGGTCTTTGAGCGAAGAAAGCCAACAGAGGGCAGGGCATGATGATCAGTTACGACGGTAAAGGTGTGGCCAAACAGGTAGGGACGAAATTTGGCGACAGCCCTGACAAGAGCAAGATACTCTCTTTCCGTGATGGTGTAATTCTTCTCCGGTGCGGACAGGAGGCGGCTAGCGTACGCAATAACACAGTCGTGGCGGCTCTGACGCAGAGCGAGGACGGCACCGATTCCATGGCCGCTGGCATCTGTGCGAAGTTCCGTCGGTGCAGTCGGATCAAAATCCGCTAAAATAGGCTAAAATAGGGGGAAAGCAACGTAATGTAAAAGCAACGTCTTTTTTGAGGAGCGCAGTAAGGGGACGCGCAATGTCGGCGAAATTACAAATAGGAGCACAATCCTATGAAACTGCGTACGTCTTTAACCAAACAAGGTACAAGAAAATGCTTCACGGCGCGAACTTTTTCAAGATCGGGCTGGACACGTGTCGCGTTGACGTGAACACCAAGTACGGTTACTTCACAACGTCCGAAACGGCATTTTTCAGACGTTGATTTGGAGACCGGCATTGCGGAATACCTCGAGAATGGCGGAGAGGCGCTGAAGATGGCGCCAACGGTCAAATGTTGGCGAAAAAACAATGACATCGTCAAGGTAGCACAAGCAAGTTGACCATTTCAAGCCACGAAGAAGCGATTCCATCATGCGCTCGAATGTGGCCGGCGCATTGCAAAGACCGAAAGGCATCACTTTAAAGTGATTGAGGCCATCGGGAGTTGCGAATGCGGTTTTTTCGCGGTCCAATGGGTCAACAGCAATCTGCTAATAACCTGAGCGAAGGTCAATAGACGAGAAATATTGGGCGCCGTGAAGACAGTCGACTGCGTCGTCGATACGGGGCAATGGATAAACGTCCTTTTTGGTGATCTTGTAGGGGTGTCGATAATCAACACGCAATCGCTCGGTGTTGTCCTTTTTTTTGACCAGCACAACAGGAGCGGCCCAAGGACTCCAGGACGGTTCGATGATATTCTTGGCCAGCATTTTGTCGACTTCTGTTTGGATTATGGCGCGTTCCGCAGCGGAAACACGATAAGGGCGCCGGTGAACCGGTTCAGCATCACCGGTGTGAATGGAGTGCGGAACAACTGTTGTCTGGCCTAAAGGGCGATTTTCGAGATCAAAGATATCGGAATACGACAGCAAGACCCGACGAAGATCTTATGCTTGCGTATGCGGGAGGTCGGCTGATATAATTTTTTTGAAATTGGCACATAGCGAAGAGGTGGCTGTGAGAGAGCCGGAAACAGTTCGAGCGCCGTCGACGGCTAACACAGAAATCGCGCATTCCTGCAACGACGACACGGTGGCAAGCGCTATACCGGCAGGTAGCACGTGGGTAGAAAGGCCAAAGTTCAAAAGAGGCAGGCAGGTTTTGGTGTCGCGTACGGTAACCACATTGTGCGGGATGACAACAGAGTGCATAAGGACCACGTCGAGAATCGGGGAAATAACGTATTCACCATTGCACACAGGAGGAGAGGGACTTAATGGGACGTACGTGGAGACTTGCAGTGGCAGGTGGAGGAACTAGAGAGAACATAAGCGGCTGGGAGTGTCCGATAGTACGTGGGCATCAAAAGAGAGTTGCAATTGAACACCTGTGGAGCAGTCGATAAGGGCAGTGCGTCGAGAGAAAGTCTAGGCCGAGGATCACGTCATGAGAACACTGCGCAAGCACGACCAACAAACCCATGGTCTGATGACCAGCAATGCACACTCGGGCAGTGCACATTCCAAGAACGGCAGACGAGCTGCCATCAGCGACCCGTACTGTGCTCTGAATTGCGGGCGTAATCACTTTGCGGAGCTGAGTACGGAGAGCAGCGCTCATTATTGAAATCTGCGCTCCGGTGTCTACGAGGGCCGCAACGGTGACGTCGTCCACTTGAATGTCCAGAAAGTTTTGGCGCGTAGGTAAAGTCAACAGAAGATTTGTATATCGGATCACTGATGCAGCATCACCTCCGGGAGCTGCACGGCTTAGTTTTCCGGAATGTAGGTGCCAGGCCGTGCAGGGCACGATGACCGGTATGGTTGTGGCGATCGAGATCGACGGCCTTGTGGGGACGGTGAGTGGCTAAACCTGGAAGGTTGAACGGCGGCATCGGAAGCATCGGAATCATGTGGATCAGAGCGATGGGAAAACCGTCGAATGTTGCCTCCTGGACGATGCCAAGATCCAGTGCTCGAGTTTGAAGGCGACGACCAGTTACTGCGGCAGCGACAGACAATGTGTCCAACGCGAGAGCAGTTGAAACATATGGGTCGGTCGTCTACAGTCCTCCTGTCAGCCGGGTTTTTGTAGCACTAATGTCACCTGGTTCTGGGTGGCATTTGCAGGGGTACGTTCGGATGTACGGATGGAACAGACGGCCGATGATAATCCCACGTTCGCGAACTCCTGGCGGACCACTGCTTGTATGAGCGACACGGTGGGCAGGTTGCCTGACTGAACGTCTGAAAGAACGGCCGTAGGAGCTAGTTCTTCGAGTTCGCGGCGGACAATGCAAGTTACATCTTCTGACGCTGTAGCCTCTACAGTCGTCGGTGGGCCTTCGCATGATGATATGGCGGCGGTGTTAGGTAGCCGAAGGAACTGGCGGGTCGTGCGGCGACTCTTCGCTTGTTCAAAGCGCTGGCATTTGTTAACTATGGCGTCGACCGTCGTGCAGTCGTTACATACAAGTAGGTTAAACGCATCGTCGGCTATTCCTTTCAAAATATGCGATATCTTGTCATCTTCGGCCATTTTTGCTTCAACTTTTCGACAATGGCTCACTACCTCCTGTGTGTACGAAATGTACGATTCAGTGGTCGCCTGGACACGAGATTCCAACTCCTTTTTTTCGGCCTGCTGTCGGCCTGCTGTCAGCCAAATGACAACTCACGCAGCTTCGCCTTGCAAGCGTCCCAACTTGTAAGGTGTTCTTTATGCGTCCGGTACCACACGCGTGCCGTTCCTTTCAGATAGAATATCACATTGGCTAACATAAACGTGGGGTCCCACCCCACCTGTTGTGGTTGCTGACGTCTTCGTACATGACGATCCAGTCTTCCATATCCAAGCCATCTGTGCCAGAAACGGTTCCCCGGTCTTGTGGGTGCAAAAGAATCACAGGATCCGGTGGCTGCTGCACCGTCGGCACTTCACTGGTCATCGCGGAGCAACCAAGACGGCGATCACTTCGAAGTTCCGTGCTTGGTTGACGGAGCTGGCAAGTTGGCAGGTTTACCCAGCACTTCCACCAGAAGTTGTTGCGGGGGATAACGTTTATTTAGGAAGTATTACTATATACAAGGTTTGGACAAGCAGCGGCGATGGATGCAAGACTGTCGCGCGCCTCTGGCTACTTCGTCACCGTCGTCTTCGTCCGACCGACAGTAGCAGCCCCTTCACTGTCTCGTGGCAATATATATATATATATATATACATACATATATATATATATATATATATATATATATATATACATATATATAGAGAGTGAAAGGGGGGAAGGGAGGTGACGCCGCCCCCACACATCAGGTATACTTCCGAAGCCTCCGTCTTAATGTCAATTAGAATATCGGCTATCCCGTTTGCTCTCTGATCCACACCGCTCTCTTCCTGTCTCTCAATGCTAGGCCTAACATATTTAGTTCCATCGTTCTTTGCATGGTCTTCAACTTCTTCTCGAGCTTCTTTCTTGACTTCCAAGTTTCTGCCCCACATGTTAGCACCGGTCGAATGTAATGATTGTACACTTTTCTTTTCAACGGCAGTGGTAAGCTCCTAGTCAGGATTTGGCGATGCCTGCCGTAGGCACTCCAACCCAATTTTATTCTTCTGAAAATGACCACCTCATGATCAGGGACCCCTGTGAATAATTCGCCTAGTCAGCCTGCAGACAACTCTAGAGGCTGACTGGCAATTCTAAATCCTTTGTTCCTTGCCAGGCTATTGAACATTACCTTTGTCTTATGCATATTCATATTCAATTATGAAATCTTTGATGCGGCTGCGGATCAAACATTCATTAATCTTCAAGATAAAAAAATTGCTCGCTCTCCCGCTAAAGGGAACCATGTGGGGATGCGAAGCAGCGGGGAGATGGTTAGTTTGAGCGGGAGATGGTTTCGCGGCAGCGGCCCGAGCGCTCATCGCGGCGCTGCACAGGAGAATGAGGCGCACGCGCTCCGTCATTTTCATACCGCGGAACTACCGTGGCACTCCCAGCGGAATATGCAGCTGTTGCACCAACTGTCGTGCGCGCCACTCCGGATTCCTAGAGGAGAGAAAGGGGGGAGCGTAGGAGAGGAGAGAGAGGGAAGGGGACGCGCATGTGCTGTGGGGGTGTGGCCCGCGGGTGCCGCTCCGTAGAAGATTCCTAGAGGAGAGAAAGGGGGGAGCGTAGGAGAGGGGAGAGTGTGGAAGGGGACGCGCATGCGATGTGGGGGTGTGGCACGCGGGCGCCACTCCGTACAGGATTCCTAGAAGAGAGAAAGAGGGGAGCGTAGGAGAGGAGAGAGAGGGGGAGGGGACGCGCATGCACTGTGGGGGTGTGGGAAGCGGGAGGGACGGACAGAGCCGCCGGCAAGAAATTCTTCGCATCTAGTAATGGTGTATGATTGTCAATATAAGCGAACAGCCCGAACGAATGCATAAACGAGATGGATTGCGAAGAGGAAGATGCGCTATTCTCTGCAACCCCTTATAGGGAGCACCGAGAGAGAGAGCGCGAACGAACGAACGTTTTCTTTGCGAGTCTGACCACCTACCACCAACCGCCTTACCACGAAAACGGTCGAAGGAACCAAGGAAAGCTGTCGTCCGAAGCATCGCCTTGGCGGTGGCACGGCACGAGCGTCGATAGCTGCTCGCACAGTTGTCGTCCATGGTGCAACACAGCTGTCACTGATGCTGCTTGTGGTGCGTGAGTTACGCGGTATTGTCGAGAGCTCCAGTGCTGGTTTTCATTCACCGGCCTAGTTTTACTCCACTCAATGCAGCTGGAAAAAAGCCGGCAGATCGCACGCCTGTGGGAATCGATGTTATGCAAAGCAGTGTACGGGGGGGGGAGCCTCCCAAGTTAACAAATCGACCATGAGAGCATCAAGACGTAGGCGGCTTTTTCATAACCTACATGACACGCATGACATGACATTCACGTCACGAGTACTCAGAAGTCCCTTTAGCAATGCCTAGGAGACCTTAAGGCGAAAGCCTTAGCCATGCTCATGACTATGACTTCAACCATGGACCTTTAGCCTTTTCCTTCACTTAGTACCACATCCTAATCAATTACTTTTGTTTTTGAGTGTTAATCTTTCATTGCTGAGTCATTCTTATCTTTGCTGAGGCATGCTCATGACTATGACTTCTACCACAATCTTCTGGTGTTTCCTTCACTTTGTACCCACATCAGAACCCATTTAAGTGGTTTTTGTGTGTTAATCATTTTTCGCTAACTCATTGTCATTTTTGCTTAATCATGACTATGACTTCTAGCATGAACTTTTAGTCTTTCCTTCACTTAATAACCACATCAGAACCAATTTCAGTGGTTTTTGAGTGTTAATCGCTTTTTGCTCAGTTATTGTCATTTTTGCTTAGTAATGCTCATGACTATGACTTCTAGCATGAACCTTTATTTCACTTAATACCCACGTAAGAACCCATTTCAGTGGTTTTTGAATGTTAATGTTTGTTCGCTGAATCGTTGTTATTTTAGGTGGCTGTTTCATGACCTACATGACACGCATGTCATGACATTCATTTCACGATCTATCATTTATGTTCGTCATACACTGTTGTCATGCTAAACCAATTTTGGTATTTACCAAGTTAACGGAACGACCATGAGAGCACCAAGACGTAGGCAGCTCTATTATGACCTACGCATGTCATGATATTAATGTCATGACCTATCCTTTATGTTCGTCATACACTCTTGTCATAGTACGCCAATTTTGGTAAATACCAAGTTAACAATACGACCTTGAGAGCACCGAGATGTAGGCGGCTAGATGGATAGATAGATAAATAGATAGATAGATGGATAGATAGATAGATAGATAGATAGATAGATAGATACTGTCAAAGTGGCAAATGTTTGCCAAGAAATGCTTCGCATTGAAAAATAAACACGCAAATATTGCCATGCTGAAAACTTCCCCTGTGGTGTTTCTCACCATTGTTCACAACTCTTTAATTCACATCCTGATCGTTCGGACAGTAATTCAACATTTACCCTAATAATTATACTGAAGTAATCGAATAGTGTCAGCAGAATTTACGGTTTGCTGCTGAACTAGACTGTGAAAGGTACCTGCCTGTTTCACTTTACCAATGAAGTTTGCATTGAATGAAATGTGACCTCACAAGGTGAAAATGAACACACTCGAACTGGAATTCGCATATTGCAACACGAGATATAACAAACGAAATCAATGAGCTCCTCCGAACTCTTTGCTTCCTAAGGTCCTATTAGCAGCATGGTATTTGTCATTGAGATTTTATAATTGTGTACATTATGTGTCAGCAATTTAGAAAAAGAAATAAAAAAAGTAAAAGGAAACGATGAATGACACACAAAAAAACGAGAGTAAAAAAAGAAAAGAAAAGAAAAAAGAAAGAAAGAAATGTTCAATCAAATAAACCTCAAAAAAAAGAAAAAAGAAATAAGAAAAAATTAGAATAAAAAATAAAAATAAGCAGAACAAAAAGAAACAAAGAATTATATGAAAAATGATATGAAAAAGAAAGAAAAAATGCATATATGCACACACTGGAATGAAGATTAAAAAAAGAAATAAAGAAAAAGTATGTTTTGTGACATAGTTCTATTCAATTTTTGCTAAAATATCGGGAGGCATAAATAAAAAATATAAAAAAAATATAAAAAGGGTTTCTGCAGGCTGTGGATTCTGGTAGAGGGGAAACAATTGTTCATGTTTCTTGAAGAAAGAAGACGTCATAAAGCATGACAGAAGACATCACCAACACAAGATAGAGACAAGGCAAGAGAACGGGCAAGACAACAGGGACATCACCAACAGAAGACTTCAACATCAATTAATGTAAGTCAAGAAAAGCTCAAGACCAAGCAATTGAGATTGTATAAGTCTGAAAGCAAAAGAAAGAAAAGAAGAAACCTTGTAAGTCAAGACATTATCACTTGATATTATGTATTATTGTAATTTATGCATCATTTTCAATAAATCCCACAGCCATCCGTTCCTTGGCCGTGGTTTCTTTGGTGGTAGACTACCCCCTCCCCTTTTTTTTACAATATCCAAAATTAATTTACTACGCTACTATTTATTTATCTTTCCAATTTGGCAGCCTCCAATACATTGCTGCAGCAGGCAGGGCTTAGTTTATTGATTACTTTTTACTCATTTCTCTTGCCAAACACAATCTTTCTGTGACAAGTACATGCTTGAGGTTGTTCGCTTAAAGTAATGCTTTTTTAAAGCACAGTGTATGACAGGAAGGAACTCCCGGTCCACCTCAAAAAGCCGGCAGATCCCACGCCTTGTGGGAATCAATGTTGTGCAAAGCAGTCTGCGGGGAGCCTACCAAGTTAACGAAACGACCATGAGAGCACCAAGACGGATCTTTCATGACCTACATGACATGCATGTCATGACATTCATGTCATGAATCCTCAGGAGTCCATATAGCTACACCTAAGAGACCTTAGGGCAAAAGCCTTAGTCATACTTGTGACTAAGACTTCTACCACCATCCGTTAGTGTTTCTTTCACTTAGTACCCACGTTCGAACCCATTTCAGTCTTTTTGAGTGTTAATGTTTTTTTCGCTGAGTCATTGACGTTTTTTTAGTCATGCTCATGACTATGACTTCTTCCGCCATCCTTTACTGTTTCTTTCAGTTAGTACCGATTTCCGAACCCACTTCAGTGGATTTTGAGTGTTAATCTTTTTTGCTGAATCACTGTCATTTTTTTTATTCAAGGTCATGACTATGACTTCGACCAACAACCTCAGCCTTTTCCTTCCCCTAGTACCCCATCCGAACCCATTGCAGTGGTTTTGGAGTGTTCATCTTTTTTCGCTGAGTCATTGTCATTCTGCTCAATCATGTTCGTGACTATCATTTCTACCAGTATACTTTAGTGTTTCCTTCCCGTAGTAATGTCCGAACCCATTTCGGTGGTTTGTAAGAGCGAAACTTTTTTCGATGATTCATTGTCATTTTTGCTAAGTCATGCTCATGACTATGATTTCTTCCAGCATCCTGTAGTGTTTCCTTCCCTTAGTACCCACGTCCGAACCCATTTCAGTGGATTTTGAGTGCTAATCTTTTTTGCTGAATCACTGTCATTTTTTTTATTCAAGGTCATGACTATGACTTCGACCAACAACCTCAGCCTTTTCCTTCCCCTAGTACCCCATCCGAACCCATTGCAGTGGTTTTGGAGTGTTCATCTTTTTTCGCTGAGTCATTGTCATTCTGCTCAATCATGTTCGTGACTATCATTTCTACCAGTATACTTTAGTGTTTCCTTCCCGTAGTAATGTCCGAACCCATTTCGGTGGTTTGTAAGAGCGAAACTTTTTTCGATGATTCATTGTCATTTTTGCTGAGTCATGCTCATGACTATGATTTCTACCAGCATCCTGTAGTGTTTCCTTCACTTAGCACCCACGTCCGAACCCATTTCAGTGGTTTTTGAGTGTTAATCTTTTTTGCTGAATCACTGTCATTTTTTTTATTCAAGGTCATGACTATGACTTCGACCAACAACCTTAGCCTTTTCCTTCCCCTAGTACCCCATCCGAACCCATTGCAGTGGTTTTGGAGTGTTCATCTTTTTTCGCTGAGTCATTGTCATTCTGCTCAATCATGTTCGTGACTATCATTTCTACCAGTATACTTTAGTGTTTCCTTCCCGTAGTAATGTCCGAACCCATTTCGGTGGTTTGTAAGAGCGAAACTTTTTTCGATGATTCATTGTCATTTTTGCTAAGTCATGCTCATGACTATGATTTCTTCCAGCATCCTGTAGTGTTTCCTTCCCTTAGTACCCACGTCCGAACCCATTTCAGTGGATTTTGAGTGCTAATCTTTTTTGCTGAATCACTGTCATTTTTTTTATTCAAGGTCATGACTATGACTTCGACCAACAACCTTAGCCTTTTCCTTCCCCTAGTACCCCATCCGAACCCATTGCAGTGGTTTTGGAGTGTTCATCTTTTTTCGCTGAGTCATTGTCATTCTGCTCAATCATGTTCGTGACTATCATTTCTACCAGTATCCTTTAGTGTTTCCTTCCCGTAGTAATGTCCGAACCCATTTCGGTGGTTTGTAAGAGCGAAACTTTTTTCGATGATTCATTGTCATTTTTGCTGAGTCATGCTCATGACTATGATTTCTACCAGCATCCTGTAGTGTTTCCTTCAGTTAGTACCCACGTCCGAACCCATTTCAGTGGTTTTTAAGTGTTAATCTTTTTTGCTGAATCACTGTCATTTTTTTTATTCAAGGTCATGACTATGACTTCGACCAACAACCTTAGCCTTTTCCTTCCCCTAGTACCCCATCCGAACCCATTGCAGTGGTTTTGGAGTGTTCATCTTTTTTCGCTGAGTCATTGTCATTCTGCTCAATCATGTTCGTGACTATCATTTCTACCAGTATCCTTTAGTGTTTCCTTCCCGTAGTAATGTCCGAACCCATTTCGGTGGTTTGTAAGAGCGAAACTTTTTTCGGTGATTCATTGTCATTTTTGCTGAGTCATGCTCATGACTATGATTTCTACCAGCATCCTGTAGTGTTTCCTTCACTTAGTACCCACGTCCGAACCCATTTCAGTGGTTTTTGAGTGTTAATCTTTTTCGCTGGGTCATTGTCATGACCTGCATGACACGCATGTCATGACATTTATGTCATGACCTATCAATTATCTTCGTCATACACTCCTGTCATACTATACCAATTTTGTGCCTACCAAGTTAACGAAATGACCATGAGAGCACCAAGACGTAGGCGGCTGTTTCGTGACCTACATGATATATTTATTTATTTAATTTAAAGATACCCTACAGGCCCCTAGAGGCATTTTGTAAGGGGGAGAGTACAATAAAAAATTATTACTTATACAATAGTTGGGATACATATATGTGAATACATATACAAAATTCTAGGGTAATAAATGTGCTAATATAATAATACAGTGTTACAATATGACCTAGAGAACAAACCGAACGATTTGGACACGACAGCTCATTTAACAATGCCTGAAATTACTTGGAAATTACTTGAAATACAAGCAGCCGGAGATTTTCTTGGTAACTTTCATAAACGATGGTGTTAGGAAGGTTGTTCCAAAGACGGCTGGCTCTGGGAAGAGTAGTTAAATGAATTAGTGTTTCCGTAGATGCGCATGAAATTGAACCGATTGTACAACCGCTGTGACCTGTAATGAGGCGTTTCATAAGGCAGAACTGATGGCGCTGTGTTATGGACGTATTTATGAAATAAGGATAGCAGGGCAATATCACGACGATCATGCAAGGGCTGTAGTGAGACGTCGAGTTTAATTTGTGTAATGCATTTAGTATAGTCATAACAACGTAAGATAAAACGCGCAGCCCCATTCTGAATAGTTTCAAGTTTTTCCGTCAAATATTTTTGATGGGGAGACCACTCTGACGAGACGGATGCAGCGTATTCAAGCTGAGGTCGCACAAATGTTAGGTAAGCTAGGTTACGAATATCTTTAATATCTTTATGAGTTTATGGATATCCTTAGTATCATTTGTGTTCGTCATATACGAATGAATGAATGAATAAATAAATAAATATGTGTTGCATCTGTGTAATTTTGTTTTGTGAACAAGCTCGTACTCTTGTCATAGTAGTAGTAGTAGTAGTAGTAGTAGTAGTAGTAGTAAAGCTTTATTATAATCAGAAACCGGACAGGCTCCTACCCCGGTCCACAGAGGGGGTTAAAGACGAACTTTGTCCAGCAGGGTGGTTCCCCTACTCCAAGGCCCCACTTTCACGGGCCATCCGCTCAGATCGTTGGATCAGTCGTAGCTGATCTTCCAGGGCCGGGCTGGACAGCAGCGCTCCACGCGCCGTTTGTTGCGTGTTCTTCTCCGTGTTCTGCACACTCCCACGTGATGTGAAAGAGTGTTGGTGTTGCTCCACACCACGGGCATATGTCTCTGTATGCCGTGGGCTAGATCAGGTGGAGTGTATGCAAATTGATGTAGGTGTTCGTCTGTAATCTTCGCAACACGGTTGCCTCCGCAGCGCTGAGTTTACCGTGCGGGGGTGGATAGATCTTTCTATTATCGCTGAAGCATTTCATAATTGTTGCAAAGCAAGGGTCTAGGGGTGTAGGGTCCTCTATTGCAGAGTCTGCGACCGCACGGTGATTTGTAAAGCCTCGAGCAGCCTCGTCCACATGCAGGTTCCCGGTGACGCCCTCGTGCCCCGGTGCCCAGGTCACAGTTTGGATGTATTGAACCGTGGGGTCCCATCCGGTCCCGACAAGTATTCGGAGCGCCTGTGCTCCAACTTTGCCCCTTAGATAGTTTCTGCAAGCTTTCTGTGAGTCTGTGATTATCGTTAATGGAGCGTTTCGCGTTCAGCCCTCTTTTATTGCGAGCGCAATTGCAACCTCTTCTGCTGCTGTTGTAGAAGCGCGATCTATTGAATTGCAGACTGTAACTTTCACTATACGGTCTCTGACCACTGCCACCGCCTTCCTTGCATCTGTCTGATAAGGCGCGGCGTCAGTGAATCTTGCCGTATTCATGTATTTTGTCATTTTTTCTATGGATTGTGCCCTAGCCGTTCTTCTCCCAGCATGCAGGGTAGGATGCATGTTATTTGGTATGGGGAATAGCGTGTACCATTCTCTAAGTTCGTTGGGTATCTCATTAGTTTCTTGATGTTTTTAGTATGCCAATTTTGGTACATACCAAGTTAACGAAACGACCATGAAAGCACCAAGTCGTAAGCGGATAGATAGATAGATAGATAGATAGATAGATAGATACTGTCAAAGTATCAAATGTTCGCCAAGAAATGCTTCGCATTTAACACTCCTGACTACACAGATAATGTCTTTTCGAAATGTACACGCCAAGTTTTCTGCGGAACGTGCCCCCTACACAGAGCGATTTTCTCGGTTTTCTCGATTTTCAGGTGGCGGCTGACTTACACGTCGAACTGGAAGGCGATGTGTTTCACTTTCCACCTGTCAGCAGAACGTGATGATAACCATTCCCATTCCTACTGGTCTTGCAGCGAGCCATGGAAATATCGTGAGTGCCACAAGCCATATCACACACACGCGTTAGTAGCTAGAAAGCCTATAGGTGAATATGTAGTGCTAACACTTTACACGCATTTGTGGTTGTACTGATATTCTAAAACTTTGGAGGACGTTTAAGCTTCGCCTTTAAGAGTGGAACGCGATAGCATTCAAAGATCCCTGCCTGCTTGCCATGCTTGCCGGTAACTGCAGCTTTCTTTTTCTTTCTCCACCTTCGTCTCCGGGCGCTGCTGCTACTGCTGAGGTGAGCGCCATCTGGATGGTGTTGTGGCAAGTAACTGAGTGGGCGCGCTGCTGTAGTATGGTACAAGCGCTGAAAATAGGATTTGTGTTTGAGTTTCCGGCTAACAGAATAAAATCCGACGCAATCATGTCTTTAGGTTGTGTTTTAAGTTGTACTTTATTACTTTTTTTGCGACACGGGGCCCTTAATGCTGTTGCGTTAATATATCTTAGGAAATAATGCCGCCCTAAAAGCTGACATGAGAAAACTCACGATCTGTCCCCTACCAGAATGAGTTTTCAGTTTATATAGCGCATTTCTCAGTTCCCAAGAAGTTAGAAGAACTAAATTGGCTTCAAGGTTTACTGAATGCAGCCAGTAGGATGTCGAAATACCTCGATACAACGAATTTATAATTGTCTGCGTTAAATATCATTTCAACGGAACTGCTATTGAGAACATTCGTCTAAACTATGCTTTCAAAGAAGGAGTAAATTTGTATTTTTACTATACACAGTTCTTTGGACAGATACTATGACCAACTTTCAACGTAGAAAAAAAATTTTCTTCCGCTGTTTAATCTGAAACACAGTTTTCTTAATTTCAACAGAATTGATTTCCTTAGGCTAAAGTAAAAATTTTCCCTCAATATAAACTATGTTCGTTTCTTTGATACCCTCAATTAACATTTCTGTGCAACTGAACCACCCACTAAGTGTAGGCAGATTTCACATGTCCAAGGCGATTATATTTAATTTGTGAAAAAGGTACAGGAGCTACGGGTAACCCATTCCACTCAAACCGTGGCCGCTCATATATGTATATATTGTGAGCGCATATTGGGCATATCGTCGTCGTCATCTGTACATACGACTCATCACCTTGTGTGAGTGCTATTTGTTTGTATTGCCGTCGTCATTTGTACATAAGACTCATCATCATCTTTTGTCTCGTGCGGTGCTTAATTATTCTCTGCCTCGGGCGGCTGCTCGGAAATAAAGGCATCGCATCGGTCGACGTCTCACAAGTGGTGGAGTGTGCTTCGATTCCCACGTCCTCTTACTTTCCCGATTCCCTTGGAGCTCCGGTCCGGTCGTCGTTTGCTCTCGCGTAACACGGTGAAGGCAGAAACCAACCCATCCACCAGTACTGCTACCACCTCTGCGCAGCCAGCGGGGCCATCCTGGACGGTTAACAATAAACACCGAGATCCTACCGTCTTTGCCGGCCTAAGCGGCGACGACGTGGAAGATTGGCTCGATCACTACAACAGAGCCAGCGACGTCAACCATTGGGACGACACGCACAAATTGCGGTATGTCGCTTTTTACCTAACCGAAGTTACGAAGACGTGGTTTTTTAACCACGAAAGTGACTTTTCGGACTGGCCATCATTCACCCAGCAATTTCGGAAGATATTCGGCATGTCCTGTGGATGCTCCGAAGTCGCGAAACAGAGGCTGGCAACACGCATACAAGAACAGGACGAGTCCTATACATCCTACATTGAGGAGGTCCTCGCTCTCTGCCGTCGCGCACACAGTGACGTGGCGGAAGCTTACCGTGTTCGCCACATACTGAAGGGCATCAACACAGTCGCCTTTAATGCTCTCGTCATGCAGAGCCCAAACTGCGTTGGGGATGTCATCATAGCATGCCAACGTCTAGACAGGCTCCAGTCTATTCGCCTGCCACGCGCCTCTTGCGACCCTCGTCTCAACGATGATGTTGAGTTGCGAGCCCTAATACGCACTCTCATCAGGGAGGAACATCACGGCCATCTTTCTGGACCGGCGACGCTTGCAACCGTTCCCCCCGCTCCTTCTGGACTGCGTGACATCATCAGGCGTCGATGACAAACGCCCAAATGGACATGTCTACTGGACCATTTCGTCCGCCAAGTTAACCGAAATTGCCTCCCGGCCTCTCTCGACCATTCAGTCTCCACCTGCCTAAGCTCACCGCGACCCCCTAGCATCGCTGGCAGGGAATACTCCTGCACTCTCCGTGGCGGTCGTCGCGCCCGGTTTGTTTCTACTGCGGTATTCGCGGCCACATTTCTCGCTACTGCCATCGGCGTCCGCAAGATGAAAGGCTGGGCTATGCTACCTTTGAGTGAGACAACGTACCTAGGTTTGACTCCTACGTTCCCGAGCGTCACCCAGGTGAAAGGCGAGGCTACGCCACCTTTGAGCGAGACAGGACACCAGGGTTAAATTTCTACGTTGCCGGACCGTACGCAACCCCTTCTGGTCGCTCACCTTCACGTTCCCCCGACATGGCTCGAGCATCCCGCTCGCCCCGGCGTCGCTCTCCTTCACCTTACCGCCGTTCCTCATCGCCCTTGCGTGCTGCTTCCCATGGTGTGGACACCCGTTCGGAAAACCAGAGGCGGCAGTTTTTGGAGGAGAAACTGCATCGTATCGGACTTTCCCAATTCCTCCTGCTCAACCCGTCAATTTGCTCTCGGTTTGTATGGAAGGTGTTTCTGTCGACGCCCTTGTAGATACTGGAGCCGCTGTTTCTGTTATACATCGTGAACTGTGCTTCCGTCTGCGAAAAGTGCAAACACCGTATGTTGGTACGGTCCTATGTGGTGCCAATAACGTTCCCGTCTTTCCTACCGGACAGTGCACACCTGGCGTTGTGATAGACGGTATTTGCCATCATGTGCAACTTGCGGTGCTCACCGCTGCTTCTGCACAAATTTCGTGCGGCGACCCGAGGATTCACATCAGCGACACCGAGACTTATTCCGTTTTCGATTCCCCGTGTCCCAAACTCATTGCAGCAGCGGATTTTATTATCCCCCCAGACGAAGAACGAATTCTTACCGTTGAGTCAGCAGACATTGTCGATGGAGACGCATTGGTTGTACCTCAGCGCTGCATTTCTCGAAGACTCGCCATCGCTTCTTCCTTGGTCCGGTTCTTGAGTGGCTTTGCCAGCCTCACAGCCTTTAATACGACTCCTGAGCCACTACTACTGCCGAAAGGGTCTACTGTCGCCAAGCTCGCCGACGCTGCGCCGGTATGTGTCGTCAGTGTTTCAACTGCCACGTCTTCCGCGCATTGTACGCCCGCAGAAGGCCACACTTGTGCTATTAAGGCCACCTTGAGTGCAGATGTCAATCCGATCCAGATCAATGCACTCCTCACCATTTTAATGAAACGTGAAGCTTGTTTTGATGTTTCTTCGCGAGGCCTGGGTTTGACATGTAACTACCCAATTCGATGAGTAGTTACATGTCGCTCTCATCGAATTGAAACAGACGGCTCTCGCATCATTCGCCGTCGCCGGTACCATGTGTCACCTTCAGAGCGAAAAGTTATAGAAGAGCAAGTGAACGGAATGCTGACACGCAAAATTATAAGGCCTTCAGCAAGCCCTTGGTCTTCTCCTGTTGCGCGTATTAAAAAAAAGGATGGTTCTGTGTGCTTTTGCATTGATTATAGGGTGCTAAACAAAATTACCCGTAAGGATGTTTATGCAATGCCTCGTATCGACGATGCTTTGGATAGCTTACAAGGTTCCGAGTATTTCTCGAGCCTCGACTTGCGCTCTCGATATTGGCAGATTTCAATGCATGAGCCGGATAAAGGAAAGACTGCGTTTGCTACACCTGATGGCCTTTTCGAGTTTAACGTGATGCCTTTGGACTGTGCAATGCACCAGCTACGTTTGAACTTATGATACAGTACTCCGTGGCTTAAAATGGAATGCCTGTCTTTGTTAATTGCACGACATTGTCATCTTCGTCGAGTTTCTCCCAGCACCTACAACGTCTAGACCAAGTTCTTGCGTGTCTAGCAAAGGCTGGTCTTCAACTCACTACTAAAAAGTGTCGCTTTGCAAGCCAAAATATTAAAGTATTGGGCCACGTCGTCAGTAAGCATAGCATCCAGCCCTCAAACGATTTCTCACGTCAGGGCCCGTGCTCCCTCTTTTCTATGCAACCGCCCCTACTATTCTACACACTGATGCCAGTGGGCATGGAATTGGCGCTGTTCTGCTGCAGCGGAATCAGATGTCTGAAGAGCAAGTTGTGGCTTATGCAAGTCGTGCTCTTTCTCCTGCTGAGCGCAACTACACAATTACAGAACAGGAATGCCTCGCCATCGTGTGGTCAATACAAAAATTTCGACCATATCTCTACGGCCACCATTTCACAGTTGTGACCGACCATCATGCTTTCTGTTGGTTGTCGTCCCTGAAAATATTGTCTGGACGCCTCGGCCGTTGGGTACTGCGCTTGCAGGAATATGACTTTGTAAGAAACCGAGGGGTTACCGCGGAGCGCCCGACCAATAGGACCAGCTCAGCAGGCTTTCAGAACGGACTGGCGTGTGCCGTGCTTGCGCTACAGTGCCTAGGCACTGTACTTGCGCCGCTAGCACGCGCCACCCATCTTTATTCTCCTCGCCATCCGCGGTCGGCCCCTAAGCGCCGGCGGAGAGCGCCGACCATAGCGTCCCGCATAGCAGCATCGGTGGGCGCTACAACTTCACTGTCACGTATAGGTACGGCAAACAACATCAAGATGCCGACGCTTTGTCGCCCTGCCCGCTGTCTCCAAACGCCCATGCGTCACCTTCGGTCTGCACGTCACCATCTAGCCACACGCCTCACCACACGCCCAGTACCCAGGGACAGTCGGTTGCCTCAGTTGACTTTCTTCCGTCCACTAACCTGGTCTCACACCAACGTACTGACCCATACTGCCGTACGCTGATCGACCGACTTGCTGGCTTGGCACGACCCCCCAGCAGTCGCTTAAGACGACAACTTTCACGTTTTAAGCTTCAAGGTGGAGCGTTATTTCGATCAATCTACCATCATTCGGGTAACCCATGGGTACCAGTCATACCTCGCTCACTTCGACTCCATGCATTAGAAGCATTTCACGACGACGTGACGGCTGGCCACTGGGGCTTTCATAAGACCTACGACCGCATCAAAACACGTTGTTTCTAGCCGGGCCTTTCCACCTCTGTCGCCAAATACCTTGGCTCCTGCGCGTCATATTCCCACATGCTATATCGTTACCGCGGGTATGTGCCCGGCCATGGAAACGACGCTGAAGTAGCGCGCGAGTAGAAAAACAGAGACGACAACGACGTTGCGTTGGCTGTTCGTATAAAGTACTTGTATACGTGCTGTACGCCGGCTTCCACGTCTCCTACGAGGCCGTGACACTGGTGGAGGCGCGGAGTAGGATTGCCTCATGCTTAGCACCCCTTCGCGGAGCCATCCATCGAACGCGGGATCGCCTTCGCTCGTCGAAACTCCTGTTCACCGGTACAGCCGCCGCCTGCTAGGCCTGACGACCGAGTTCAACCCCTTGCAGGATCCTGCCGGACCGGGTCTAAGTACTACCGCCATGGCCACTGCAACTCGATCGCAGGTGACGCTACAGCATCCTATGGTCCCAGAAAGTTTCCATGGTGACGACATTGAAGATGTCCAAGACTGGCTGGACCAGTTCGAGCGTGTCGCCAGTCATAATGAATGAGGCTCCCGGCAAAAGCTGTCTTATGTCTATTTTGCTCTATGAGACAGTGCGCGGACGTGGTTTGTGAACCGGGAGAGGAGCCTGACCACATGAGATGCCTTCCGCACCCAGCTGCTAGACACATTCACTAGCAGCAACAGAAAAGACAATGCGCAGCGCCTTCTCGAATCTCGTGTTCAGAAGCCAAATGAGAGCGTTGCCATGTTTGCAGAAGATATGGCCCGCCTTTTCCACAGAGAAGATCCTGAGATGGCCGAAGAAAAGAAGTTGCGCTATCTCTTGCGGGGAGTGAAGGAGCAACTGTTTGCCGGACTCGTGAGGAACCCAACGGCGACAGTGGCCGAATTTACCAAGGAGGCTACCGCTATCGAACGGGCAGTACAGCAGCGGTACCGCCAATACGATCGCGCGAACACACCAACAAATGCTTCACTGCTACCTGAGGACGGCGGCACATCTCTGCGTGAAATTATCCGAGAGATTGGGCGAGAGGAGATCCGGCATTAGGATGGATAGTTGGGCGTGTTGGTTAATCATGATTTGAAGTGAAGGCACGAAAACGACGACGGACGAAGAGAGAGCACACACACACACAGGGCGCCACTTCCAACAATGTTTACTCAGAAAAGAACGCCACTAATTTATACATGGAGCGCAATCACAGTTTCTCAGTGCGCATTCGCGTTCAGGTAAAGTAGTTCTTTGCGTGATAGAGGTATTGAGGCAACACTTACGCACTTATCACCTGCCTCAATGATCCTTTTGGCCTCAATTATTAAACGAACCCATTTGTCACGGCTTCTGGCAACCACAGCGCAGGCGTAGAAGTCTGGCTTACATTTGCAGTCTCTACAATGAATTGCCAGGTGGCCCTCTCTCTCAATGTTGACTTTGTTATTGTGCTGCCTCAGCCTGTCATTCAGGCACTGATCGGTTTGGCCCACGTACTTTCTACCGCAATCTAAAGGAATTTCGTAAACTACTCCTGCCTGACAATCTACGTACTTGTTGTCGTGTTTTGTGACACAGGCCGGTGCCTTGCGGAAAAAAGGGTTAGTCATTCTACAGAGCTTGGAAAGCTTGCACGGGGCAGAAAACACGACATTTACGTTAGCTCGCTTGGCAATATTTTTCAAATTGTGCGACATGCGGTGTATGTAAGGTATGACGGCTACCTTTTCTTTTTCGCGAGGTGGCTCCTGGTCCAGTTGGCGTGTTCGGGACTTCTTCAGGATTGTTTCCGCTACGGAAACTAGAACAGGCTGCGGGTAGCCAGCCTCTTCCAGTCGGTCGATCTGCTTAAGAAAACTTGCCGCAGCTCGATGTGAGCAGGACTTCTTAAAAACATTCAGCAGGCACATGTTAGCAATGCCTCGTTTAACTAGCTTTGAGTGAGAGGAACTAAAAGGTAACAGAGGGGGAACTATGTCTAGCAGTCTAGAGGGTAGCGGTGTAGTCAAAGTGTTTAGATTCGTTGACGACTTCCTAATTTTCGTAGATAAGAATTTCATTGACGCCGACTTGGTCGTTAGTCAAACATTGACAACCTTCAGGCAAACTTTATCTCCCATAGAAGTGGCCCACGAACTTTCGGTAGATTCCTCCATCAGGTTTTTAGATCTTCGATTGTTTTTAGCAAGTAACCACGTCTGTTGGCAGTATGAACCTCGAGCTAGTAAACCTCGGTTACCTTTTAGTTCCTCTCACTCAAAGCTAGTTAAACGAGGCATTGCTAACATGTGCCTGCTGAATGTTTTTAAGAAGTCCTGCTCACATCGAGCTGCGGCAAGTTTTCTTAAGCAGATCGACCGACTGGAAGAGGCTGGCTACCCGCAGCCTGTTCTAGTTTCCGTAGCGGAAACAATCCTGAAGAAGTCCCTAACACGCCAACTGTACCAGGAGCCACCTCGCGAAAAAGAAAAGGTAGCCGTCATACCTTACATACACCGCATGTCGCACAATTTGAAAAATATTGCCAAGCGAGCTAACGTAAATGTCGTGTTTTCTGCCCCGTGCAAGCTTTCCAAGCTCTGTAGAATGACTAACCCTTTTTTCAGCAAGGCACCGGCCTGTGTCACAAAACACGACAACAAGTACGTAGATTGTCAGGCAGGAGTAGTTTACGAAATTCCTTTAGATTGCGGTAGAAAGTACGTGGGCCAAACCGAGCAGTGCCTGAATGACAGGCTGAGGCCGCACAATAACAAAGTCAACATTGGGAGAGAGGGCCACCTGGCAATTCATTGTAGAGACTGCAAATGCAAGCCAGACTTCTACGCCTGCGCTGTGGTTGCCAGAAGCCGTGACAAATGGGTTCCTTTAATAACTGAGGCCAAAAGGATCATTGAGGCAGGTGATAAGTGCGTAAGTGTTGCCTCAATATCTCTATCACGCAAAGAACTACTTTACCTGAACGCGAATGCGCACTGAGAAACTGTGATTTCGCTCCCTGTATAAATTAGTGGCGTTCTTTTCTGATTAAACATTGTTGAAAGTGGCGCCCTGTGTGCGTGTGTGCTCTCTCTTCGTCCGTCGTCGTTTTCGCACCTTCACTTCAAATCATGAGATCCGGCAGCTCGGAATTGCTCCCATGGCACCAGCGGTGGCTTCTGTCGCTGATGTCGTCTGGGAGGAAGTTCGACAGGCCTTTTCTTCGCCCCATCACCGGCTCGTTACACCCAACCAACCCGTCGTGATTTTCCTGACGCCTCTAGGGACAGGTCTCCTAGCCCGCGCTGGGGAAACTAGAGGCAGCGACCTCCGGGGGTGAGGTTGCTAACCGTCCAGCTTCCCAAGAATGACGATCGGCGATCATCGACGATCGACGACTCTACGACTCCGACGATTCCAACCACACCACATGTAACAGACGCCGTCAGCGCCGATCTTGTCGTTAGCATTGACGGCCACCAAGTGGCCGCTATCGTTGACACTGGTTCGCATTTTTCGATAATGAGTCTAAAGCTAGCCGACAGACTAAGAAAAGTGAAGACGCCGTGGACCGGGCCCAACATCAGAACTGCCGGGGCCAGTTGATGACGCCGATTGGAAAATGCACAGCCATAATCGTAATCGCCGGTTCAGCCTTCGTTGCCACCCTCGTCATTCTCTTTGAGTGCTGTAAAGAAATTATTTTGGGAATGGATTTCTTCAGGGAGTACGGTGCAGTTATTAATGTCCGCGACCGCATGGTGACATTTTCTACGAGCTCCGAAGACGTCGACCCCGCGGATGACCAGCGACCGCGTTTGCGTATCGCCGACGACGACGTCACGCTTCCGCCGCGAAGTTGTTCCCTCGTGCCTGTAATCTGAGATAACTTGCACACCGGGCCTGGCGTCGCTGAACACATCAACGCACTTAAACTGAGTCAGGGCGTTTCCGTCGCCAGGGCCGTAATTAATGTGCTCGATGGACATGCTGAACTCCTTCTGACGAATTTTAGCAGGGAACGTCGACAGATTGTTAATGGCATTGCTGTTGCTTACTTCGACGAAATTGCCCCAATACAAGACTGCCTCTCAGTGCAGCACGCGGCGTCCACCGTGCCTATGCCTGCACCTGTGGTTGATGTCAGTCAAACTTTATCGCCCATCGAATGCAACAGCCTTCTTGAACTCATCAAAGAGTTTAACAGCTGCTTTTCATCTACGTCAAGAGTTAGCCAGACGCCGCTGAACAAGCACCGTATTATCACCGAAGACGACGCAAGACCCATCCGGCAGAATCCTTATCGTCTAGTACCGAAAGAGCGGGAGGCAATACAAAAACAAGTGAAAACGATGCTTGAGGACGGAGTTATTCGGCCATCTGAGAGCCCGTGGGCATCGCCTGTCGTATTGGTGAAAAAGAAGGACGGTAGTCTGCGCTTCTGCGTCGACTATCGAAAACTCAACCAGGCCACAAAGAAAGACGTTTATCCGCTACCGCGTATCGATGATTCACTGGACCGGCTACGAAACGCACTTTACTTTTCGTCGATGGACTTGAAAAGCGGCTACTGGCAAATCGAAGTTGACGAGAGAGACCGTGAAAAGACCGCTTTTGTGACACCCGATGGACTTTATGAACTTCAGGTGCTTCCCTTCGGTTTGTGTTCTGCGCCAGCAACGTTTCAACGACTAATGGACACGGTACTTTCAGGCCTCAAATGGCCAACCTGCCTAGTGTACCTCGACGACGTGATTGTTTTCTCCGCCATGTTCGACGAACACTTACGGAAACTGAAGATGGTCTTTGAGGCCATACGCTCAGCAGGCCTAATTTTGAAACCGGAAAAGTGCCATTTTGGTTTTGAGGAACTTCAATTCATCGGTCACGTGGTTAGTCATGAAGGTGTTCGACCTGACCCTGATAAAATCGCTGCCGTCGCTAATTTCCCGACGCCATCTGATAAAAATGCCGTGCGACGTTTTCTGTGCCTTTGCGCCAACTACCGGCGGTTTATTGTGGACTTTTCGCGCATCGCGTGTCCATTAACACATCTCACCCGCGAAGATGTCCCCTTCGTGTGGGGCGAACAGCAGCAACGGGCATTTCACGAGCTACGGCAGCGGCTGCAGACGCCTCCTGTGCTCGCCCATTTTGACGAAGACGCCCCGACGATTCTTCATACCGACGCTAGCAATGTCGGCCTTGGCGCACTGCTTCTTCAGCGGCAGGACGGCTCCGAAAGAGTGCTTGCATACGCCAGCAGGACCCTATCCAGAACGGAGACTAACTACTCCACTACAGAAAAAGAATGCCTCGCGGTAGTCTGGGCCATCCTGAAATTTCGCCTATATCCATACGGTCGCTGTTTCACCGTCGTCAGTGATCACCATGCACTCTGCTGGCTGACTAATTTAAAAGATTTAGCTGGTCGGCTAGCACGCTGGAGCCTTCGGCTCCAGGAGTTCAACTTCACTCTTGTCTACAAATCGGGGAAGCGGCACGCCGACGCCGACTGCCTGTCTCGGTCGCCTGTTGAGACTGCATTGCACGACGATGAAGACGCGGCTTTTCTAGGCATGGTAGACGCTGTCGCCGTTTCACGCCTGCAACGCGAGGACACAGAACTGGTTCCTTTTATTGATTACTTAGAGGGGAAAACAAGCTGCGTGCCGAGGTTATTTGCCAGAGCGCTGCCTTCATTTTGCTTGGGTCACGACGTTCTCTACAAAAAGAACTTTTCACTCAGTGGCAGCAGCTACCTACTTGTCATTCCCGCATCTCTACGGAACGAAGTCCTACACGCATGCCACAACGAGAGGACCGCTGGTCACTTGGGCTACTCCCGCACATTATCGAGCATTAGGCTAAAGTATTACTGGCCGAGACTGGCGCCGGTCGTGAAACGTTATGTCCAGACATGCCTGGATTACCAGCGCCGCAAAACCCCACCCGTCAAGCCTGCTGGACTGCTGCATTCTGTTCAGATACCGCAAGCGCCGTTCGCACAAGTTGGCATGGACCTTTTAGGTCCATTTCCAGTGTCTTCTGCTGGCAATAGATGGATAATCGTCGCCACAGATTATTTTACCCGATACGCCAAAACAGGTGCTCTCCAGCGGGGAACAGCAGCCGAAGCAGCACGATTTTTCATCGAAGCCATCGTCCTAAGGCATGGTGCTCCCGCAGTGGTCATTACCGACAGAGGTTATGCTTTCACGGCCGCGCTTCTGGATACCGTGTTGCGATTAAGTGGTACAACTCACCGAAAGACAACCGCTTATCACCCCCAAACCAATGGGCTGACAGAACGTTTGAATAATACTCTGGCAGACATGATGAGTATGTACATCGACGTCGACCACAAGAACTGGGACGAGATTTTACCATATCTTACATTTGCGTACAACACGGCTCGCCAGGAGACAACACGCGTTACACCTTTCAGCCTCGTCTATGGCCGGAAAGTAACAACACTGTTGGATGCGATGCTGCCACACGAGTGTGGTGATCACGACACTGGTGCCGAGGAGTTTACGCAACGCGCCGAGGAAGCAAGGCAGCTTGCGCGCTTGCGCATCCAAGAGCAACAGAACACCGATGCCAGACATTACAACCTTCGACACAGACCCGTCACGTACAACGTCGGCGACCAGGTGTGGGTTTAGACTCCTATGCGTCGGCGGGGGCTATCTCAGAAGCTCCTGCGAAGATACTTCGAGCCGTACACAGTTCTACGCCGCATCAGTGACGTGAATTATGAAGTTGTGCCCGACAATCCTTACTGCTCTAAACGCCGGCAGCATTTGTCCGAGGTTGTGCATGTGCTTCGTATGAAGCCATATTTTGCATCATGACCTCACTTTTGCACCATCACTGCACTTTCTTGGGCGCTTGGCGCATCGGGACGATGCTTCATTCAAAGGAGGGGCAAATGCCACATGCTATATCGTCGCCGCGGGTATGTGCCCGGCCATGGAAACGACGCTGAAGTAGCGCGCGGGTGGAAAAACAGAGACGACAACGACGTTGCGTTGGCTGTTCGTGTAAAGTGCTTGTATACGTGCTGTACGCCAGCTTCCATATCTCCTACGAGGCCGTGACAATATTGTCACGTAGTTCTGACGGTGAAGCATACAGTCGTAAAACTGTGTATGACGAAACTAGTTGTTTATTGGGCGAACCTGTGCCCACAAAAGCAAGCTACACTCAAAGCACAACGATAGCGGCGCACATAGTCGGCGATCGTCGAAAATCTGATCAGCGGCGAAACGCGTCGGCTTTTATACCGGAGTCATCGAAGGTTCCCTGATGCCCGCGGGTCTTCCAGAAAGTTCTGGACAATTCGCGTCGGTCATGCAATCAGATAACATAAGCGTCGATGAAAACAGGCAACGGAAAGAAGCATCGATAACGTTCTAGAAACTTCAGATACAGGCGCGTCCTGCGCCGAGCGATAACGTTTAACATTTGTTAGCCCGTGGAAAGCGGCCATCGGTGAAAGATAAACATGTATACGTGTCAATATCAACACAGAAAACGCTCGACATCCCTTCCACCCGGTCCTCTACAGCCTCTATCATGCCCGTCCACCCCCTTCGACATTGTGGGCATTGACTTGTACGGACCCCTCCCACTCACGCCCGCTGGTCACCGCTGGATCGTTACCGCAGCGGATCATCTAACGCGGTACGCTGAGACCCAGTTTTTCGTGCCCAGTTTCGTGGCCCAGTTTTTTGTGCACAGTATCATTTTGTGCCACGGCGCACCTCGTGTCCTCCTGAGTTACCGTGGCAAGACGTTCATATCGCATGTCCTTCGTGAAGTCCTCCACGCCTCTGACACCGCCCATAATACCACATCAGCGTACCAGCCGCAAAGAAATTGTCTTACAGAGCGTTTTCATCGAACTTTGTCCGACATGATGTGAATGTATTGCCACGAGACAGTGAAGGGGCTGCTACTGTGGGACGGACGAAGACCTTGTTTATAGTAATACTGCCTGAATTAACGTTATCCCCGTAAGATCTTTTGGTGGAAGTGCTGGGTAAACCTGCCAACGTGCCGGCTCCGTCAACCAAGCACGGAACTTCGAAGTGATCGCCGTCTTGGTTGCTCCGCGATGACCAGTGAAGTGCCGACGGTGCAGCAGCCACCGGCTCCTCTGATTTATTTGCACCCACAAGACCGGGGAACCTTTTCTGGCACAGATGGCTTGGATGTGGAAGACTGGATCGTCATGTACGAACGCGTCAGCAACCACAACAGGTGGGGTGGGACGCCACGTTTATGTTAGCCAATGTGATATTCTATCTGAAAGGAACGGCACGCGTGTGGTACCGGACGCATAAAGAAGATCTTACAAGTTGGGACGCTTGCAAGACGAAGCCGCGTGAGTTGTTCGGCAGATCATTTGGCCGACAGCCGGCCGCAAAAAAGGAGTTGGGATCTCTTGTCCAGGCGCCCACTGAATCGTACATTTCGTACATACAGGACGTACTGAGCCATTGTCGAAAAGTTGAAGCAAAAATGGGCGAAGATGACAAGATATCGCATATTTTGAAAGGAATAGCCGACGACGCGTTTAACCTACTTGTATGTAAGGACTGCACGACGGTCGACGCCATAGTCAACAAATGCCAGCGCTTTGAACAAGCGAAGAGTCGCCGCAAGACCCGCCAGTTCCTTCGGCTACCTAACACCGCCGGCATATCATCATGCGAAGACCCACCGACGACTGTACACGCTACAGCGGCAGAAGATGTAACGCGCATTGTCCACCGCGAACTCGAAGCACTAGCTCCTACGGCCATTCTTCCAGACGTTCAGTCAGCCAACCTGCCCAACCTGTCGCTCATACAAGCAGTCGTCCACCAGGAGTTCGCGAACATGGGATTATCATCGGCCATCTGTTCCATCCGTACATCCGAACGTACCCCTGCACCCAGAACCAGGTCTACCCTTCCTACAGAATTCCGGCTGACTGGAGGGCGGCAGACGACCGACCCACATGTTTCCACTGCTCTCGCGTTAGACACATTGCCCGTCACTGCCGCAGTAGCTGGTCGTCGCCTTCAAACTGGATCAATGGATCTTGGCGTCGTCCTGGAGGCAACATTCCACGGTTTTCCCCTCGCTCTGATCCACATTCTTCCGATGCTTCCGATGTTGCCGTTCCAGACGTTCCAGGACGGTGAGCGGTTTAGCCACTCACCGTCCCCACAAGGCCGTCGATCTCGATCACCACTACCATAACGGTCATCGTCCCCTGCACGGCCTGGAACCTACGCTCCGGAAAACTAAGCCGTGCAGCTCCCGGGGGTGATGCTCCATCAGTGACCCGATATACAAATCCTCTGTTGAGTGTACCTACGCGCCGAAAACTTCTGGACATTCAAGTGGACGACGTCACCGTTACGCCCTCATAGACACCGGAGCGCAGAATTCAATAATGAGCGCTGCTCTCCGTACTCAGCTCCGTAAAGTGATTACGCCCGCAACTCAGAGCACAGTACGGGTCACTGATGGCAGCTTGTCTACTTTTCTTGGAATGTGCACTGCCCGAGTGTGCATTGCTGGTCATCAGACCATGGATTTGTTTGTCGTGCTTGCGCAGTGTTCCCACCGGCCTAGACTTTCTCTCGACGCACTGAGCCCTTGTAGACTGCTCTACAGGTGTTCTTCAACTGGAACTTCCTTTTGACACCCACGTACTATCGGACACTCCCAGCCGCTTATGTTCTGTCGAGTTTCTCCACCTGCCACCGCAAGCCTCCACGTACGTCCCATAAAGTCCCTCTCCTCCTGTGTGCAATGGTGAATACGTTGTTTCCCCGATTCTCGACGTGGTCCTGATGCACTCTGTTGTCCTCCCGCACACTGTGGTTACCGTACGCGACAACAATACCTGCCTGCCTCTTTTGAACTTTGGCCTTTGTACCCACATGCTACCTGCCGGTATCGCCCTTGCCACCGTGTCGTCTTTGCAGGAATGCTCGATTTCTATGTTAGCCGTCGACGGCCCTCGAACTGTTTCCGGCTCTCTCACAGCCACCTCGTCACTATGTGCCAATTAAAAAAATGATATCAGCTGACCTCCCGCATACGCAAGCAGAAGATCTTCGTTGGGTCTTGCTGTCGTATTCCGATATCTTTGATCTCGAACATCGCCCTTTAGGCCAGACAACAGTTGTTCAGCACTCCATTCACACCGACTATGCTCAACCGGTTCACCGGCGCCCTTATCGTGTTTCCGTTGCGGAACGCGCCATAATCCAAACAGACGTCGACAAACTGCTGGCCAAGAACATCATCAAATCGTCCTCGAGTCCTTGGGCACCTCCTGTTGTGCTGGTCAAGAAAAAGGACAACACCTGGCGATTTTGTGTTGATTATCGACACCTCCACAAGATGAAGAAAAGGGACGTTTATCCCTTGCCCCGTATCGACGACGCACTCGACTGTCTTCTCGGCGCCAAATATTTCTCGTCCATTGACCTTCGCTCAGGTTATTGGCAGATTACTGTTGACCCACTGAGTACGCTGGCGCAACTTCGCACAGATGCCAGCGGCCGTGGAATTGGGGTCGTCCTCGCTCTGCGTCAGAGCGGCCACGACTGTGTTATTGCGTACGCTAGCCGCCTCCTGTCCGCACCGGAGAAGAATTACACCATCACGGAAAGAGAGTATCTTGCTCTTGTCAGGGCTGTCGCCAAATTTCGTCCCTACCCGTTTGGCCGCACCTTTACCTTCGTAACTGATCATCATGCCCTCTGTTGGCTTTCTTCGCTCAAAGACCCTACAGACCGCCTTGGTCGTTGAGCTCTGCGCCTCCAAGAATACTCGTTTTCAGTGGTGCACAAGTCCGGTCAGCTTCATCAAGATGCCTAATGTCTATCACGGCATCCCGTGGATTCCCCTGACGTCACCGAGCAAGACACCGACGCCTGCGTCTTGTCTATCTCGGACCTCGTTAATATACGGGACGAACAACGCCGCGACTCGGCTTTACGGTCTATCATCGACAGTCTCAATTCCGCCACACCTGACCCTTCCCTCCACTTGTTCTACCTTCAGGAAGAATGCCTTATACCGCCATAATATGCATTCTGAGGGCCCTGAACGCCTCCTTGTCGTGCCTGCCCATCTGAGGTCAGCTGTCCTTCGCCACCTTCACGATGAGCCCACTTCTGGTCACCTTGGTGTCACCCGAACTTATGATCGCGTAAGGCGCCGTTTCTTCTGGCCTGGTCTCTATCGCTCCGTCCAACGATATGTCGCTAGCTGCGACAAATGCCAGTGCCGGAAGAGGCCAGCTATGCTACCTGCCGGTCTGCTTCATCCTATAGACATTCCCGCTGAACCGTTCTTTCGTGTTGGGCTCGACCTTCTTGGTCCCTTTCCAACCTCGACATCAGGCAACAAGTGGGTCGCCGTCGCGACCGACTACGCGACGCGATACGCCATTACCCGTGCCCTCCCAACCAGCTGCGCTACGGATATCGCCGACTTTCTCCTTCATGACATCATCCTGCATCATGGTGCTCCTCGACAGCTTCTGACTGATCAAGGCCGATACTTTTGGTCTCGCCTCATCGATGACATCCTTCGTTCCTGCTCTACCCACCACAAGCTCACAACTGCTTATCACCCGCAAACGAATGGACTCACAGAGCGCCTGAACTGAACTCTGACCGATATGCTTTCAATGTACGTCTCCGCCAATGACCGCGATTGGGACGCTACTTTGCCGTACGTCACTTTCGCCTACAACTCGTCCCAACATGACACCACTGGCTACTCCCCGTTTTATCTCGTGTATGGACGCGAACCTTCTCTGCCTCTCGATACTCTACTTCCTGTCAGCTCAACCACCACGTAGGTTCGCGACGCCATAGCGCGCGCCGACACAGCTCTCCGATCGCTCGTGAACGGCTCACAGTGCCTCAGGCTTCCCAAAACGCCCTGTATGATAGTCGCCACCGAGACGTTTCTTACTCCCCAGGTGCCCTCGTGCTGCTGTGGTCTCCGTCCCGCCGCATTGGTCTCTCCATAAAGCTATTGTCCCGCTACGATCGTCCTTACAGGGTGCTACGTGAAGTCACCGTCGTTACGTATGAGATCGAGCCAGTTACCGCGCCAGCGCCGTCTACGCCACCGCCCTCTGCTATCGTGCACGTTGCGAGACTTAAGCCGTACGTAACTGGCCCCTCTGGTCCGTCGTAGCAAGCACCGGGTCGGCGCTCTCGCCCGGGGGAGGGGGGGGGGGGGGTAGTGCCACGAGACAGTGAAGGGGCTGCTACTGTCGGTCGGACGAAGACGACGGCGACGAAGTAGCCTGAGGCGCGCGACAGCTTTGCATCCGTCGCCGCTGCTTGTCCAAACCTTGTATATAGTAATACTTACTAAATAAGCGTTATTCTGATCATTCGACCCACTCACACCAACTGTAACACCATCCTACCTTTCGTGACGTTTGCCTGTAATACTGCCGTCCAACGTACAACCAATTACAGTCCCTTTTTCCTTGTGTACAGTGGGGCGTCGTCTTTCGTCTTGGACACCGCACTCCTTTCAGCACCCTCTGCTCCATCCGCTTCTCTTCCTGAAAAGTTTGCTGCTCGCATCGCCCGCTGCCGTGAAATTGCCCGCGCCAGCACCGCTACCATTCAGGACAAAAGGAAAATTCGCTACGATGCAACGCGTCGCATTGCTGCCTTCCGCCCAGGCGACGAAGATCTTTCGTGGACACCTGTTCGCGCACCGGGGCTGTGTGAAAAATTTATCCGCAGATATATCAGCCCCTACGCCGTTTTGCGAAGAACTTCGGCCGCTAACTACCGCGTCACTCCTGTCAGCTCAGCTTCTGACCGCCGCCGCAGCACTACGTAAATCGTTCGCTTATCACGCCTGGAAGCCTACATTCGCCATATATACCTACTCTTTCTAACTTAAGGTCTTGCTGACCGCTTTCCTGAAGGGGGGAGGGGGGGGGGCGGGATTAGTGTGAGCGCATTTTGGGCATATCGTCGTCGTCATCTGTACCTACGGCTCATCATTTTTTGTCTCGTGCGGTGCTTCGTGTCGGCCTCGGGCGGCTGCTCGGAAATAAAGGCATCGCATCGGTCGACGTCTCACAATCTATATATATTGTCACGTAGTAGTGACGCTGAAGGAAACAGTCGTAAAACTGTGTATGACGAAACTGGTTGTTTATTGGGCGAACCTGTGCCCACAAAAGCAAGCTACACTCAAAACACAACGAAAGCGGCGAACACAGTCGGCGGTCGTCGAAATCTGATCAGCGGCGAAATGCGTCGGGTTTTATACCTGAGTCATCGAAGGTTCTAGATTAATCCCTGATGCCCGCGTGTCTTCCAGAAAATTCTAGACAATTCGCGTCGGTCATGCAATCAGATAACATAAGCGTCGGTGACAACAGGCAATGGAAAGAAGCATCGATAACGTTCTAGAAACTTCCGATACAGGCGCGTCCTACGCCGAGCGATAACGTTTAACATTTCTTAGCCGGTGGAAAGCGGCCACTGGTGAAAGATAAACATGTATACGTGTCAATATATATATATATATATATATATATATATATATATTGTGAGCATCCCATATATACAACACACACACATGTATATATATATATATATATATATATATAGTGAAGTAAAGAGTAACCGGAGCCGGCACAGAAGTAGTTCAAAAAATAGAAGCACGTAGGAAAAACATAACAAGACTTTACTGACGTTTCGGCCGGGGTCCGGCCTTCATCAAGAGTGCGTGTACAAGCATACAGAGCTCAATTTATACCTTTTTGCCCTAAGGGTGAAAAGAGACAAGACAAAACAAATACAAAGTGGAAAGAAAAAATGTATATACAAAGTAAAAAAGAATACAACGAACACGTAAATGGAAAACTGCGCGTGCACAGAGTGGAATTATTAAAAAAAGTGAATACAACAAGGCTGTGAAAACAAGCTCCTAAATCGTGAGTAGCCCATGACCACAGGTGTGCACAGATTTCGCGTCGTCATGGATGTCAACATGTGCAATGACCCATGTCAAAATCATCAAAACGATGGGCATGTACAGTGGTGCTATACAGGGGTACAAAGTTGGGCGTGTATGGAGTGGGATTATTGAAAACGTATTAACAAAGAGCATGCTGGCATCACTGACAGGATTTAGTGGCGTCGTAAGTGTCTACACATCTGATGGCACATGTCAAGGTATATCAGAAACGACGCGCACGTACAGGGGTACAAAGTTGGGGCGTGCAGGGAGTGGGATTTGAAAACGTATTAACAAAAAGCATGCGGGCGTGACTGACGGGATTTAGTGGCGTCGTGAGTGTCGACACATCTGATGGCTCATGTCAAGGTATATCAGAAACGACGGGCATGTACAGGGGTACAAAGTTGGGCGTGCATGGAGTGGGATTTGAAAACGTATTAACAAAAAGCATGCGGGCGTGACTGACGGGATTTAGTGGCGTCGTGAGTGTCGACACATCTGATGGCTCATGTCAAGGTATATCAGAAACGGCGGGCATGTACAGGGGTACAAAGTTGGGCGTGCATGGAGTGGGATTTGAAAACGTATTAACAAAAAGCATGCGGGCGTGACTGACGGGATTTAGTGGCGTCGTGAGTGTCGACACATCTGATGGCTCATGTCAAGGTATATCAGAAACGGCGGGCATGTACAGGGGTACAAAGTTGGGCGTGCATGGAGTGGGATTTGAAAACGTATTAACAAAAAGCATGCGGGCGTGACTGACGGGATTTAGTGGCGTCGTGAGTGTCGACACATCTGATGGCTCATGTCAAGGTATATCAGAAACGGACGGGCATGTACAGGGGTACAAAGTTGGGCGTGCATGGAGTGGGATTTGAAAACGTATTAACAAAAAGCATGCGGGCGTGACTGACGGGATTTAGTGGCGTCGTGAGTGTCGACACATCTGATGGCTCATGTCAAGGTATATCAGAAACGGCGGGCATGTACAGGGGTACAAAGTTGGGCGTGCATGGAGTGGGATTTGAAAACGTATTAACAAAAAGCATGCGGGCGTGACTGACGGGATTTAGTGGCGTCGTGAGTGTCGACACATCTGATGGCTCATGTCAAGGTATATCAGAAACGGACGGGCATGTACAGGGGTACAAAGTTGGGCGTGCATGGAGTGGGATTTGAAAACGTATTAACAAAAAGCATGCGGGCGTGACTGACGGGATTTAGTGGCGTCGTGAGTGTCGACACATCTGATGGCTCATGTCAAGGTATATCAGAAACGACGGGCATGTACAGGGGTACAAAGTTGGGCGTGCATGGAGTGGGATTTGAAAACGTATTAACAAAAAGCATGCGGGCGTGACTGACGGGATTTAGTGGCGTCGTGAGTGTCGACACATCTGATGGCTCATGTCAAGGTATATCAGAAACGGCGGGCATGTACAGGGGTACAAAGTTGGGCGTGCATGGAGTGGGATTTGAAAACGTATTAACAAAAAGCATGCGGGCGTGACTGACGGGATTTAGTGGCGTCGTGAGTGTCGACACATCTGATGGCTCATGTCAAGGTATATCAGAAACGGCGGGCATGTACAGGGGTACAAAGTTGGGCGTGCATGGAGTGGGATTTGAAAACGTATTAACAAAAAGCATGCGGGCGTGACTGACGGGATTTAGTGGCGTCGTGAGTGTCGACACATCTGATGGCTCATGTCAAGGTATATCAGAAACGACGGGCATGTACAGGGGTACAAAGTTGGGCGTGCATGGAGTGGGATTTGAAAACGTATTAACAAAAAGCATGCGGGCGTGACTGACGGGATTTAGTGGCGTCGTGAGTGTCGACACATCTGATGGCTCATGTCAAGGTATATCAGAAACGGCGGGCATGTACAGGGGTACAAAGTTGGGCGTGCATGGAGTGGGATTTGAAAACGTATTAACAAAAAGCATGCGGGCGTGACTGACGGGATTTAGTGGCGTCGTGAGTGTCGACACATCTGATGGCTCATGTCAAGGTATATCAGAAACGGCGGGCATGTACAGGGGTACAAAGTTGGGCGTGCATGGAGTGGGATTTGAAAACGTATTAACAAAAAGCATGCGGGCGTGACTGACGGGATTTAGTGGCGTCGTGAGTGTCGACACATCTGATGGCTCATGTCAAGGTATATCAGAAACGACGGGCATGTACAGGGGTACAAAGTTGGGCGTGCATGGAGTGGGATTTGAAAACGTATTAACAAAAAGCATGCGGGCGTGACTGACGGGATTTAGTGGCGTCGTGAGTGTCGACACATCTGATGGCTCATGTCAAGGTATATCAGAAACGGCGGGCATGTACAGGGGTACAAAGTTGGGCGTGCATGGAGTGGGATTTGAAAACGTATTAACAAAAAGCATGCGGGCGTGACTGACGGGATTTAGTGGCGTCGTGAGTGTCGACACATCTGATGGCTCATGTCAAGGTATATCAGAAACGACGGGCATGTACAGGGGTACAAAGTTGGGCGTGCATGGAGTGGGATTTGAAAACGTATTAACAAAAAGCATGCGGGCGTGACTGACGGGATTTAGTGGCGTCGTGAGTGTCGACACATCTGATGGCTCATGTCAAGGTATATCAGAAACGGCGGGCATGTACAGGGGTACAAAGTTGGGCGTGCATGGAGTGGGATTTGAAAACGTATTAACAAAAAGCATGCGGGCGTGACTGACGGGATTTAGTGGCGTCGTGAGTGTCGACACATCTGATGGCTCATGTCAAGGTATATCAGAAACGGCGGGCATGTACAGGGGTACAAAGTTGGGCGTGCATGGAGTGGGATTTGAAAACGTATTAACAAAAAGCATGCGGGCGTGACTGACGGGATTTAGTGGCGTCGTGAGTGTCGACACATCTGATGGCTCATGTCAAGGTATATCAGAAACGGCGGGCATGTACAGGGGTACAAAGTTGGGCGTGCATGGAGTGGGATTTGAAAACGTATTAACAAAAAGCATGCGGGCGTGACTGACGGGATTTAGTGGCGTCGTGAGTGTCGACACATCTGATGGCTCATGTCAAGGTATATCAGAAACGGACGGGCATGTACAGGGGTACAAAGTTGGGCGTGCATGGAGTGGGATTTGAAAACGTATTAACAAAAAGCATGCGGGCGTGACTGACGGGATTTAGTGGCGTCGTGAGTGTCGACACATCTGATGGCTCATGTCAAGGTATATCAGAAACGGACGGGCATGTACAGGGGTACAAAGTTGGGCGTGCATGGAGTGGGATTTGAAAACGTATTAACAAAAAGCATGCGGGCGTGACTGACGGGATTTAGTGGCGTCGTGAGTGTCGACACATCTGATGGCTCATGTCAAGGTATATCAGAAACGACGGGCATGTACAGGGGTACAAAGTTGGGCGTGCATGGAGTGGGATTTGAAAACGTATTAACAAAAAGCATGCGGGCGTGACTGACGGGATTTAGTGGCGTCGTGAGTGTCGACACATCTGATGGCTCATGTCAAGGTATATCAGAAACGGCGGGCATGTACAGGGGTACAAAGTTGGGCGTGCATGGAGTGGGATTTGAAAACGTATTAACAAAAAGCATGCGGGCGTGACTGACGGGATTTAGTGGCGTCGTGAGTGTCGACACATCTGATGGCTCATGTCAAGGTATATCAGAAACGGCGGGCATGTACAGGGGTACAAAGTTGGGCGTGCATGGAGTGGGATTTGAAAACGTATTAACAAAAAGCATGCGGGCGTGACTGACGGGATTTAGTGGCGTCGTGAGTGTCGACACATCTGATGGCTCATGTCAAGGTATATCAGAAACGACGGGCATGTACAGGGGTACAAAGTTGGGCGTGCATGGAGTGGGATTTGAAAACGTATTAACAAAAAGCATGCGGGCGTGACTGACGGGATTTAGTGGCGTCGTGAGTGTCGACACATCTGATGGCTCATGTCAAGGTATATCAGAAACGGCGGGCATGTACAGGGGTACAAAGTTGGGCGTGCATGGAGTGGGATTTGAAAACGTATTAACAAAAAGCATGCGGGCGTGACTGACGGGATTTAGTGGCGTCGTGAGTGTCGACACATCTGATGGCTCATGTCAAGGTATATCAGAAACGACGGGCATGTACAGGGGTACAAAGTTGGGCGTGCATGGAGTGGGATTTGAAAACGTATTAACAAAAAGCATGCGGGCGTGACTGACGGGATTTAGTGGCGTCGTGAGTGTCGACACATCTGATGGCTCATGTCAAGGTATATCAGAAACGGCGGGCATGTACAGGGGTACAAAGTTGGGCGTGCATGGAGTGGGATTTGAAAACGTATTAACAAAAAGCATGCGGGCGTGACTGACGGGATTTAGTGGCGTCGTGAGTGTCGACACATCTGATGGCTCATGTCAAGGTATATCAGAAACGACGGGCATGTACAGGGGTACAAAGTTGGGCGTGCATGGAGTGGGATTTGAAAACGTATTAACAAAAAGCATGCGGGCGTGACTGACGGGATTTAGTGGCGTCGTGAGTGTCGACACATCTGATGGCTCATGTCAAGGTATATCAGAAACGGCGGGCATGTACAGGGGTACAAAGTTGGGCGTGCATGGAGTGGGATTTGAAAACGTATTAACAAAAAGCATGCGGGCGTGACTGACGGGATTTAGTGGCGTCGTGAGTGTCGACACATCTGATGGCTCATGTCAAGGTATATCAGAAACGGCGGGCATGTACAGGGGTACAAAGTTGGGCGTGCATGGAGTGGGATTTGAAAACGTATTAACAAAAAGCATGCGGGCGTGACTGACGGGATTTAGTGGCGTCGTGAGTGTCGACACATCTGATGGCTCATGTCAAGGTATATCAGAAACGGCGGGCATGTACAGGGGTACAAAGTTGGGCGTGCATGGAGTGGGATTTGAAAACGTATTAACAAAAAGCATGCGGGCGTGACTGACGGGATTTAGTGGCGTCGTGAGTGTCGACACATCTGATGGCTCATGTCAAGGTATATCAGAAACGGCGGGCATGTACAGGGGTACAAAGTTGGGCGTGCATGGAGTGGGATTTGAAAACGTATTAACAAAAAGCATGCGGGCGTGACTGACGGGATTTAGTGGCGTCGTGAGTGTCGACACATCTGATGGCTCATGTCAAGGTATATCAGAAACGGCGGGCATGTACAGGGGTACAAAGTTGGGCGTGCATGGAGTGGGATTTGAAAACGTATTAACAAAAAGCATGCGGGCGTGACTGACGGGATTTAGTGGCGTCGTGAGTGTCGACACATCTGATGGCTCATGTCAAGGTATATCAGAAACGGCGGGCATGTACAGGGGTACAAAGTTGGGCGTGCATGGAGTGGGATTTGAAAACGTATTAACAAAAAGCATGCGGGCGTGACTGACGGGATTTAGTGGCGTCGTGAGTGTCGACACATCTGATGGCTCATGTCAAGGTATATCAGAAACGGCGGGCATGTACAGGGGTACAAAGTTGGGCGTGCATGGAGTGGGATTTGAAAACGTATTAACAAAAAGCATGCGGGCGTGACTGACGGGATTTAGTGGCGTCGTGAGTGTCGACACATCTGATGGCTCATGTCAAGGTATATCAGAAACGACGGGCATGTACAGGGGTACAAAGTTGGGCGTGCATGGAGTGGGATTTGAAAACGTATTAACAAAAAGCATGCGGGCGTGACTGACGGGATTTAGTGGCGTCGTGAGTGTCGACACATCTGATGGCTCATGTCAAGGTATATCAGAAACGACGGGCATGTACAGGGGTACAAAGTTGGGCGTGCATGGAGTGGGATTTGAAAACGTATTAACAAAAAGCATGCGGGCGTGACTGACGGGATTTAGTGGCGTCGTGAGTGTCGACACATCTGATGGCTCATGTCAAGGTATATCAGAAACGGCGGGCATGTACAGGGGTACAAAGTTGGGCGTGCATGGAGTGGGATTTGAAAACGTATTAACAAAAAGCATGCGGGCGTGACTGACGGGATTTAGTGGCGTCGTGAGTGTCGACACATCTGATGGCTCATGTCAAGGTATATCAGAAACGGCGGGCATGTACAGGGGTACAAAGTTGGGCGTGCATGGAGTGGGATTTGAAAACGTATTAACAAAAAGCATGCGGGCGTGACTGACGGGATTTAGTGGCGTCGTGAGTGTCGACACATCTGATGGCTCATGTCAAGGTATATCAGAAACGGCGGGCATGTACAGGGGTACAAAGTTGGGCGTGCATGGAGTGGGATTTGAAAACGTATTAACAAAAAGCATGCGGGCGTGACTGACGGGATTTAGTGGCGTCGTGAGTGTCGACACATCTGATGGCTCATGTCAAGGTATATCAGAAACGACGGGCATGTACAGGGGTACAAAGTTGGGCGTGCATGGAGTGGGATTTGAAAACGTATTAACAAAAAGCATGCGGGCGTGACTGACGGGATTTAGTGGCGTCGTGAGTGTCGACACATCTGATGGCTCATGTCAAGGTATATCAGAAACGACGGGCATGTACAGGGGTACAAAGTTGGGCGTGCATGGAGTGGGATTTGAAAACGTATTAACAAAAAGCATGCGGGCGTGACTGACGGGATTTAGTGGCGTCGTGAGTGTCGACACATCTGATGGCTCATGTCAAGGTATATCAGAAACGGCGGGCATGTACAGGGGTACAAAGTTGGGCGTGCATGGAGTGGGATTTGAAAACGTATTAACAAAAAGCATGCGGGCGTGACTGACGGGATTTAGTGGCGTCGTGAGTGTCGACACATCTGATGGCTCATGTCAAGGTATATCAGAAACGGCGGGCATGTACAGGGGTACAAAGTTGGGCGTGCATGGAGTGGGATTTGAAAACGTATTAACAAAAAGCATGCGGGCGTGACTGACGGGATTTAGTGGCGTCGTGAGTGTCGACACATCTGATGGCTCATGTCAAGGTATATCAGAAACGGCGGGCATGTACAGGGGTACAAAGTTGGGCGTGCATGGAGTGGGATTTGAAAACGTATTAACAAAAAGCATGCGGGCGTGACTGACGGGATTTAGTGGCGTCGTGAGTGTCGACACATCTGATGGCTCATGTCAAGGTATATCAGAAACGGCGGGCATGTACAGGGGTACAAAGTTGGGCGTGCATGGAGTGGGATTTGAAAACGTATTAACAAAAAGCATGCGGGCGTGACTGACGGGATTTAGTGGCGTCGTGAGTGTCGACACATCTGATGGCTCATGTCAAGGTATATCAGAAACGACGGGCATGTACAGGGGTACAAAGTTGGGCGTGCATGGAGTGGGATTTGAAAACGTATTAACAAAAAGCATGCGGGCGTGACTGACGGGATTTAGTGGCGTCGTGAGTGTCGACACATCTGATGGCTCATGTCAAGGTATATCAGAAACGACGGGCATGTACAGGGGTACAAAGTTGGGCGTGCATGGAGTGGGATTTGAAAACGTATTAACAAAAAGCATGCGGGCGTGACTGACGGGATTTAGTGGCGTCGTGAGTGTCGACACATCTGATGGCTCATGTCAAGGTATATCAGAAACGGCGGGCATGTACAGGGGTACAAAGTTGGGCGTGCATGGAGTGGGATTTGAAAACGTATTAACAAAAAGCATGCGGGCGTGACTGACGGGATTTAGTGGCGTCGTGAGTGTCGACACATCTGATGGCTCATGTCAAGGTATATCAGAAACGGCGGGCATGTACAGGGGTACAAAGTTGGGCGTGCATGGAGTGGGATTTGAAAACGTATTAACAAAAAGCATGCGGGCGTGACTGACGGGATTTAGTGGCGTCGTGAGTGTCGACACATCTGATGGCTCATGTCAAGGTATATCAGAAACGGCGGGCATGTACAGGGGTACAAAGTTGGGCGTGCATGGAGTGGGATTTGAAAACGTATTAACAAAAAGCATGCGGGCGTGACTGACGGGATTTAGTGGCGTCGTGAGTGTCGACACATCTGATGGCTCATGTCAAGGTATATCAGAAACGGCGGGCATGTACAGGGGTACAAAGTTGGGCGTGCATGGAGTGGGATTTGAAAACGTATTAACAAAAAGCATGCGGGCGTGACTGACGGGATTTAGTGGCGTCGTGAGTGTCGACACATCTGATGGCTCATGTCAAGGTATATCAGAAACGGCGGGCATGTACAGGGGTACAAAGTTGGGCGTGCATGGAGTGGGATTTGAAAACGTATTAACAAAAAGCATGCGGGCGTGACTGACGGGATTTAGTGGCGTCGTGAGTGTCGACACATCTGATGGCTCATGTCAAGGTATATCAGAAACGGACGGGCATGTACAGGGGTACAAAGTTGGGCGTGCATGGAGTGGGATTTGAAAACGTATTAACAAAAAGCATGCGGGCGTGACTGACGGGATTTAGTGGCGTCGTGAGTGTCGACACATCTGATGGCTCATGTCAAGGTATATCAGAAACGACGGGCATGTACAGGGGTACAAAGTTGGGCGTGCATGGAGTGGGATTTGAAAACGTATTAACAAAAAGCATGCGGGCGTGACTGACGGGATTTAGTGGCGTCGTGAGTGTCGACACATCTGATGGCTCATGTCAAGGTATATCAGAAACGGCGGGCATGTACAGGGGTACAAAGTTGGGCGTGCATGGAGTGGGATTTGAAAACGTATTAACAAAAAGCATGCGGGCGTGACTGACGGGATTTAGTGGCGTCGTGAGTGTCGACACATCTGATGGCTCATGTCAAGGTATATCAGAAACGGCGGGCATGTACAGGGGTACAAAGTTGGGCGTGCATGGAGTGGGATTTGAAAACGTATTAACAAAAAGCATGCGGGCGTGACTGACGGGATTTAGTGGCGTCGTGAGTGTCGACACATCTGATGGCTCATGTCAAGGTATATCAGAAACGGCGGGCATGTACAGGGGTACAAAGTTGGGCGTGCATGGAGTGGGATTTGAAAACGTATTAACAAAAAGCATGCGGGCGTGACTGACGGGATTTAGTGGCGTCGTGAGTGTCGACACATCTGATGGCTCATGTCAAGGTATATCAGAAACGGCGGGCATGTACAGGGGTACAAAGTTGGGCGTGCATGGAGTGGGATTTGAAAACGTATTAACAAAAAGCATGCGGGCGTGACTGACGGGATTTAGTGGCGTCGTGAGTGTCGACACATCTGATGGCTCATGTCAAGGTATATCAGAAACGACGGGCATGTACAGGGGTACAAAGTTGGGCGTGCATGGAGTGGGATTTGAAAACGTATTAACAAAAAGCATGCGGGCGTGACTGACGGGATTTAGTGGCGTCGTGAGTGTCGACACATCTGATGGCTCATGTCAAGGTATATCAGAAACGGCGGGCATGTACAGGGGTACAAAGTTGGGCGTGCATGGAGTGGGATTTGAAAACGTATTAACAAAAAGCATGCGGGCGTGACTGACGGGATTTAGTGGCGTCGTGAGTGTCGACACATCTGATGGCTCATGTCAAGGTATATCAGAAACGGCGGGCATGTACAGGGGTACAAAGTTGGGCGTGCATGGAGTGGGATTTGAAAACGTATTAACAAAAAGCATGCGGGCGTGACTGACGGGATTTAGTGGCGTCGTGAGTGTCGACACATCTGATGGCTCATGTCAAGGTATATCAGAAACGACGGGCATGTACAGGGGTACAAAGTTGGGCGTGCATGGAGTGGGATTTGAAAACGTATTAACAAAAAGCATGCGGGCGTGACTGACGGGATTTAGTGGCGTCGTGAGTGTCGACACATCTGATGGCTCATGTCAAGGTATATCAGAAACGGCGGGCATGTACAGGGGTACAAAGTTGGGCGTGCATGGAGTGGGATTTGAAAACGTATTAACAAAAAGCATGCGGGCGTGACTGACGGGATTTAGTGGCGTCGTGAGTGTCGACACATCTGATGGCTCATGTCAAGGTATATCAGAAACGACGGGCATGTACAGGGGTACAAAGTTGGGCGTGCATGGAGTGGGATTTGAAAACGTATTAACAAAAAGCATGCGGGCGTGACTGACGGGATTTAGTGGCGTCGTGAGTGTCGACACATCTGATGGCTCATGTCAAGGTATATCAGAAACGGCGGGCATGTACAGGGGTACAAAGTTGGGCGTGCATGGAGTGGGATTTGAAAACGTATTAACAAAAAGCATGCGGGCGTGACTGACGGGATTTAGTGGCGTCGTGAGTGTCGACACATCTGATGGCTCATGTCAAGGTATATCAGAAACGGCGGGCATGTACAGGGGTACAAAGTTGGGCGTGCATGGAGTGGGATTTGAAAACGTATTAACAAAAAGCATGCGGGCGTGACTGACGGGATTTAGTGGCGTCGTGAGTGTCGACACATCTGATGGCTCATGTCAAGGTATATCAGAAACGGCGGGCATGTACAGGGGTACAAAGTTGGGCGTGCATGGAGTGGGATTTGAAAACGTATTAACAAAAAGCATGCGGGCGTGACTGACGGGATTTAGTGGCGTCGTGAGTGTCGACACATCTGATGGCTCATGTCAAGGTATATCAGAAACGGCGGGCATGTACAGGGGTACAAAGTTGGGCGTGCATGGAGTGGGATTTGAAAACGTATTAACAAAAAGCATGCGGGCGTGACTGACGGGATTTAGTGGCGTCGTGAGTGTCGACACATCTGATGGCTCATGTCAAGGTATATCAGAAACGGCGGGCATGTACAGGGGTACAAAGTTGGGCGTGCATGGAGTGGGATTTGAAAACGTATTAACAAAAAGCATGCGGGCGTGACTGACGGGATTTAGTGGCGTCGTGAGTGTCGACACATCTGATGGCTCATGTCAAGGTATATCAGAAACGACGGGCATGTACAGGGGTACAAAGTTGGGCGTGCATGGAGTGGGATTTGAAAACGTATTAACAAAAAGCATGCGGGCGTGACTGACGGGATTTAGTGGCGTCGTGAGTGTCGACACATCTGATGGCTCATGTCAAGGTATATCAGAAACGGCGGGCATGTACAGGGGTACAAAGTTGGGCGTGCATGGAGTGGGATTTGAAAACGTATTAACAAAAAGCATGCGGGCGTGACTGACGGGATTTAGTGGCGTCGTGAGTGTCGACACATCTGATGGCTCATGTCAAGGTATATCAGAAACGGCGGGCATGTACAGGGGTACAAAGTTGGGCGTGCATGGAGTGGGATTTGAAAACGTATTAACAAAAAGCATGCGGGCGTGACTGACGGGATTTAGTGGCGTCGTGAGTGTCGACACATCTGATGGCTCATGTCAAGGTATATCAGAAACGACGGGCATGTACAGGGGTACAAAGTTGGGCGTGCATGGAGTGGGATTTGAAAACGTATTAACAAAAAGCATGCGGGCGTGACTGACGGGATTTAGTGGCGTCGTGAGTGTCGACACATCTGATGGCTCATGTCAAGGTATATCAGAAACGGCGGGCATGTACAGGGGTACAAAGTTGGGCGTGCATGGAGTGGGATTTGAAAACGTATTAACAAAAAGCATGCGGGCGTGACTGACGGGATTTAGTGGCGTCGTGAGTGTCGACACATCTGATGGCTCATGTCAAGGTATATCAGAAACGGCGGGCATGTACAGGGGTACAAAGTTGGGCGTGCATGGAGTGGGATTTGAAAACGTATTAACAAAAAGCATGCGGGCGTGACTGACGGGATTTAGTGGCGTCGTGAGTGTCGACACATCTGATGGCTCATGTCAAGGTATATCAGAAACGACGGGCATGTACAGGGGTACAAAGTTGGGCGTGCATGGAGTGGGATTTGAAAACGTATTAACAAAAAGCATGCGGGCGTGACTGACGGGATTTAGTGGCGTCGTGAGTGTCGACACATCTGATGGCTCATGTCAAGGTATATCAGAAACGGCGGGCATGTACAGGGGTACAAAGTTGGGCGTGCATGGAGTGGGATTTGAAAACGTATTAACAAAAAGCATGCGGGCGTGACTGACGGGATTTAGTGGCGTCGTGAGTGTCGACACATCTGATGGCTCATGTCAAGGTATATCAGAAACGGCGGGCATGTACAGGGGTACAAAGTTGGGCGTGCATGGAGTGGGATTTGAAAACGTATTAACAAAAAGCATGCGTGCGTGACTGACGGGATTTAGTGGCGTCGTGAGTGTCGACACATCTGATGGCTCATGTCAAGGTATATCAGAAACGGCGGGCATGTACAGGGGTACAAAGTTGGGCGTGCATGGAGTGGGATTTGAAAACGTATTAACAAAAAGCATGCGGGCGTGACTGACGGGATTTAGTGGCGTCGTGAGTGTCGACACATCTGATGCTC